>NC_089208.1:12400126-12542626 GCF_963930695.1 Labrus bergylta
CTCATCTCCTTCTTTGCAGCTGGCAAAGCACACGCAAACAACAGCCCTAAGCAAACACACATACACACACCTGACCTTTAGTTATACGATAAGAAGGGGGTTGACAAACCTTACAGTAAATGTCGACTGCGTATGGCTTGAGTTTAAAGGTTTCTTATAGAAAGCAATAAAACAGAAATTACTCAAAGAAAAGAAGAAATATTTGTCAATCTGAGCGTAATCCTTTCCTAACACAAAATTGTGTTGCGACAGGAAACACGATATTCAGCTTCATTCCACAACAACTTGTAGCTTTCAGGATGATTTCAAAGCTGTCAGAGCATAAATATATTCAGTGTTGTTGTTATTGATAAATCAATAGAAGTTCCCTCTGATCCAGGAACAATAACCACAACTGTGAAATACGACAGAGTTTCTACTCTGAGACTGCATGGCCGAGAGCCAAATCTGTCTGGGGGCATGAAGGTACGATACTGTGGTCATTCCTAAGCGGTATTGGTCGCTTCAAGTTTTTTAAAAAAGGACACATTACACTTTCTCTAACAGGAATAAATGAATCTAATTATATGTGTAGGTCCTGTTTCATTGTTACATCCACCAGCTTCTTTAAGCTCATTATTCTCAGGCAGCAGAAACTATGGTTTAGAAATGTGTACAATCAACATAAATAGACATTAACAGTAAATGACACAAGACGCAGTCCAGTATAGGAGGATAGAAAACGGTTTATCAGTGAATCTGAGCTTTAAGATTAAAGTGTTTAGGGGTATTTGTTTCATGTATCCATGTTTTGGCTGATATATGACACCAAACTTCTGACACTGGGCTAAAATAATGGAGGGTCCTTTAAAAGTTCTGTGCAAACTAATGCTTACATCTCTATTTCTGGTTCAAGGATACTAGTACTTGTTTTGTCAGTACTTTAGTCTTTACTATCCTTGATTTGAAATGTAACTTTACTGGTGATTCAATAAAGATGATGGTTAACTGGGGCTTTTCTTGTCTGGACCATTTGCAGCTTCTATTAGTTGAACAACTAAAAGAAGATGCTACGTGATGTTACAGACTGACAGGTTTCTAAGTTTGGAAAAATCCATCTCTTTAAACCTGCTGCGAGACATGGGGAGAGTGTGTTACAGCTGAAAGTGAATCATTTCTGAGACACTTCTATGCTGAACAGTCCAATAATTGGCTTGGATTCATAAGAAAAACTCAATGCTCCCAAAAGGAAAAAAGAAGCGTCAACCCCAGCAAATACAAGGAACAATCTGTTATAATAATGTGCAAGAAGCTTTGATTCTTTTGATGCCATCGACTGTTGTGATTCCTCTCCTGTGATGCTTCGAATTTCAAGGAAGCTGAGCCAAATTTGAACCACAGGGGGGGTACAGCTGAACGTAGAAAACTCAAGCGGTTTTATCCGTAAGAATATATTAACACATCACTGGTTACATTTTTTTTCTCTTCTCGTTTTGCAGACCCATGGGAGCCATGGATGTTTACCTACAAAGTTTGAAATATTGTTTTTCTGTCTTCTTTTCTTCTAGAGACTTCAGAACTAAATTCCTCAAGAGTAGAGTTGACCTTGGATTTGATTTTAAGTTTAATAAGTGTTTTCATGGGTAACTCTTGTTTTGCTTGTGCTCCATGTTTGTTTTTTTTGTTTTTTTAAATAAATTCTTACAAAAAAACAACCAAATGCTTGTATTTTTCAGGGTTTATACAATTCTTCTCTGTTTACAGCATAAAACTTTTCTTTATTTGCTCTATTCATATTCAGCCTGGTGTCAACTTCATGAGAAGAGAAACTGGAGAGACTGTGGGAAACCCCTGTGGGCTTCGACACTAATATCAGGGGGGCAGGGTTTGGAATAACGGCATGCAGGCATGCACAAACTACGCATATGTTCACATCAAGTGTGAGGGGCTACCCTAGCCCCTCCTCTAGAACTCTCAAAAACACACACACACACACACACACACACACACACACACATAGTACATACACAAACATTCACAGACTCCCACCCTCTTCCTGCATTCCTCTGCTGTCTGACACACTTCCAGTAAGCCCACCAGCACTTCAAAACAGCCCACCACCAACACCCGCCCTCCAGACAACAGTGCCTGCAAAAAACATGCCAAGCTCTGTCGCACACAGAGACACAAACACAACCTTCTTCTTGGAAACTGCGAGGGAGAAAAAGGCCACAGGTGCAGCTGAATCCTCAGCTGGGCTGGGTGTGTTCCTTCACCATCAGCCAGAGTTCAGGGGCTTTAGTCTAGTTTGCTTATAAAACTCTTATGATTATAACACAACAGTCGATTGATGTTAACTTAACAGGCATTCAATCAAATTTCAATTTCAGTAACTTTTCCATCAAAGAAGAAAACATTGCCTCGTTTGAACATCTAAACTGTGAAGAGTTTTCTGATTTTCTTTCTATAATGTGATTGCAAGCCCAATGTTTTGGAGTTCAGGATATTTTAATTACAACAAAGTTAACATTTTGAATGTGCCACATTTGCATAAGCACATTTTGATTAGCTGTTTTTTACTTCTTTTTCTCTGATGTTATGAAATGAATACAAAATATAAACACAACCGCTGTTGAATTTGTCCCATGTTTGTCCATAAGGATAAAAGTGAATCATTCAATGACAATTTCTCAACAAGTAAATAATAAATACAGATGCAGACAAGACTGAATAAGCTGCCACTAATTAAGTTTTCTTTTTTTTATTTGCAGGAAATGTTCTTATGTCAGTGTAAAAAAAAAAAGAAAAGAAAAGTAACTCTCTGATGTTGGAGCCGAAAATACCCCCATCGCCTGCTGCTGCTGCCGGGCTGTTTTGATGAGCTTTGTTTCAATTTCTTCTTTGCATTAGGGCACACTGCTTCAAGTTTGCTCCTCAGAGGTACACTCCCACACGCTTTAATTCTGTGCCTGAAAGCTTCGATTAAATACACACACACACACACACACACACACACACACACACACACACACACACACACACACACTCACACACTCAGAAAACAGCAGAGACAACACAAGGGAGAGAGGAAGAGAGACGACTGAGGGTACTACTGTTATTTGATAATGCAACGGCAGAGCTCTGTTGTGTGTCCATCTCTCCCTTTCCCTCTCTATTTCATTCCCAGCAGATGCACAGTTGTTGTACCGCTCCACTCAACTGCCTCATCTACCTGTTTGTTTACTTATTCCCCTCAGTTCCTCACCCATCAACGTCCCTCCATCCCTGATTCTCTCGATGATTTCCTCTATCCTTACGCCTAAGCTCTAAGCTTCTTTTTCTGTCCCGTTTATCTCTCTGTAGGCTTTACTTTCTCCATTATTTCCCTGTTCTCCCGAGTCATTTCCTCCTGGTTTTTGTCCATCTCCATTACTGTTAAAAGACTAATGGAGATGGAGACTATACACAACCTTTCAGAATATCATCTGAAAACTATCTACTGTTAAATAAGCTTAACAGAAAATACTTTTTTTATAAAGCTTTTCAGGCTGTAGCACCAAAACTTTGAAACACTCTGACCATATATCTGCAGTCTGATGAATCAGTTGATGTTCTAAAACATCAGTTTAAAATATCTCTGTTTAGAGGAGCATATAATTACACTCCATTGTCAATGTGCTGTGTGTAGTATTTGAAATGTTAAGGACATTTTCTCTGTCTCTCAGACCAAACTTCAAAATCTGTTGTTCTTCCAGCACCAGTTTCCCACCTTCACGTTGTTGGGAGCCCAGAAGCAGAAATTATTGCTAACAAATTTGACACTTTTTTTTTTTTATACGTGGTTGACTTTGGATTTTTTGGATTAATTCTTGTGAGTAAGAGTACAAAACTAAATAAATGAAGGTTTGAGACTATTGCTGTCCTAGTACAATGCATCCTTGGAGATGTAGGCGCTATTGACAAAACTCCACGAGAAGTACAACTCTGCTTCCTTGTTTATATTGCACATAATGAGGAACTTTGCTGCTTCAGTGAACTGTATTGACCACTAATTTACACTGATTGAACATGCAAAAAAGTATGTCAAAGTTCCCATGAATGTTTAAGGGCCTGTTTTCACGAGGGCCTGTCTGGCCTTTGTAATGCATGGTGCAAAGATTTTCCTTTGCAAATCTCAGACTCTACTTTCATCACATATGTTTCTTTTAAGCAAAACAGGAGTGAGTCCTTTTTCCAAAACCAAAACAGACATGTGCTGCAGATTTTTCAGCTTAACAAGTCAGCAAGTTCTGGTACTGGCGCCTGCTGCTGCTCCTCTTTTCTTTTCTGTACTGAGCCAAATCAAAAGATTTGCTGCTTATTACATAACGGCCCGAAATGTTGAAGTTTGTCATTATTTTTGAAGCTAAAGGAAAACCACCTGCAGAAAAACCATGACTTAGTTTGAGCAATATTTAACAGTTAATCTTTGACAGACCTTGTTTACTGTCAACATTGAATAAGATTGTTGGTTGAAAAATGTCAGCTCACTTTCTCTTTCAAGACATTGCTTTTTAGATAGATGGCAAGGAAGTCATATCATCAGATAAGTGTACTCACTGTTCAAAACAGCGTCCATCAATCTCCATCTATCCATGTTGTCAGGTATTCTACCAGTTTTCTATCTATCCATCCATCATTCATCCATCTTTATGAAGGGAAGAGATTTTATGTGGGGTCAGGCCCCAAGCCTCCACTGGGAGACATCGCTGCAGTAAACTGTGTTTACTTTACAGGAGGAGGCTGGCTTTAGCCATCCAGGGTGCACAAGTGTCCCTTATGCGACCATTAAAGTCAATGACCTCACCTTGGCCAACAGCATGAAAGAAACTATGAGAAAAAGGTACTGACAGAAAGGGGTGCATGATGGACATGTGCCTTGCAGTTTGTGTTGACACTTTATTACTGTATTATCTCTCATTCGGCTTGAACATTTATACACACACTAATTCTGCTCTGTCAAAAGCTCTGCTGATGACTTAATGTTGGAACTAAATTTCCTCCATATTTAGACCTTTCACAGAACGGCAAGACAGAACATAGGTGGAACGTCCTATCCTTGAACACGTGGTGCAAAAGGGCTTCTGGGGTCCATCAATCAAGAACAAAAAGGAAGATGTGTACAGGAGAGTTGCAGGTTTACAAAGTTTGAAGGGGTTAGTCAAATTGAGCATGCACATACTCACACAGGGATCAGTGATGGAAAGAGCGAGTTGCCAATATCTATCTACTCTCTTGTGTTTCTCACTTTCTTACACACACACACACACACACACACAGACACACACACACACACACACACACAGACACACACACACACACACACACACACACACACACACACACACACACACACACAAGTCATGTCAGGCTGGCAGATGGTAGATTGGCAAAAAAGTGGACGGCATGCTCCAGATGTTGCTGAAGCCACCTTGCAGAAGGCAAAGGTCTTTGATCTGCCAGAGAAATTACTGGATGAGATGAGACGAGGCTGACTGGTCCTTTAAAGGCGGGGAAAAAAAGGTGAACTATACATGTGTCTTAATAAGGGAGAGTGTGTTAGTGTAACGGAGCGAGAGAAGAGGTGGATGATATTCCCTTGTGCGATGTATCTTATGAGAACATACCGGAGGGATAACTCACACACACTGACACACACAAAATAAGTAAGCATAAGAGGGGGCCAAACACACACACAAAGTCCAGACTCCCACACATGCCTACTGGGTTTACTCACATGACACATGAAAGCCATATGGGGAACAACAAGGGGCACGTGTTTTCACATACACACAAAATCATCCCACACTGAGCCCAGGGGCAGATTGCATTAAACACCAGCAGCCACACATGCTGGGATGTGAACTGAGGAATTGGTTTAATACACACAAACCCACAAAGAACTGTTTTTCTACCAATGAAATTTAAGAAAAGCTGCACCAATTTATCAACTCAGATCAGTTCTCCTTATTATACTTTTTTACTCTTCAAACATTGGCTGGATATTGTCTTTTCTGTTAAGCCTAACAGGTACTTCTAATGTAAACAGGGCAGTTATGGGCAGTTATCCTGGTTAGATAATGGTTTAATTTATTTAAAAAAACTGAATTTTCTGGGAGGGGAATGTGGAGTTTGCACATGCCAACATATTAAAGCTTTGGCAGGCAGCTTTGCAAATTAAACACACAAGTAAGCAGGATAAAGACTCTTGTTGAAATGTCTAAATTTCCCAAGTTCCTTTCCCCCAGTCTTTGCCTGTAAGCCACCAGAGGTGAATGGGTTTAGCTGGAGTCTGACTTACCCGCTGGAACAAGAAAAACGGCCCAGTCCTGGCCAATGCTCAGTCACTGTGGTCTAAAAGAAAGAGAGTCAGTTTGCCAGCTGGGGATGAAACCAATCGTTCAGTCAGCCTACTGGACCTGAGTTCTCTGTCATGTCCCTGAGGTCGGCCAACCAGACATCAAACCAGTCTCTCAGTCAAAAGAGTCAGGCATCTGGCCTAGAAATGTGGTCAAATTTGGCAGCGAAAATACCTCCTAAGGAAGCTCAATTCCTTTGGAGTCAGTAAGAACATTCTTCTGACCTTCTATTACGCCTTCATTGAGAGCATTATTACATTTTCTATAACCTGCTGGTTCCAGTCCACCACCCTCCAGAACAGAAACCGCCTGCAGAGCACGGTCACAGTCTGCTCTAAGATCATTGGACTACCTATAAGGACTCCGGCATCCATCTATGAGCCCAGTCCCTTCTAGCTCAAAGTCAGTCAAAAGTAAAGGCATTAAGTCCCTGCAGCTGGTCAGTCAGGTAGCAAGCCTGATATGTGGTTAGCAACATCACCACTGACCCAGTCAAAGTGGTTCAGAGGCCTTAATGTGTTGACAATGGAAAAAGACTAAAAGTTGATGTTACTCAATTGGAGTACTTACAGCCAAGAACAAGTCATTTAGCAAGAAAAGTTATATTAATGAGGCAGTCAACGAGATAGCTAATCGTTCTTCCATTCACTATGTCAATAAACCTGTCATCCAGAAACCTGGTGAGTTACTTTGCCAGTCAATGACGCTATCAACCAAGCATGGTTCAGTCTTAAAGTTGTCTCCATTAACTGTGGTGAAAGACGTACCCAACGACTCCATGAACTCGTTGAGAAAGGAGAATGTATAACTATGTTGCTTTATTGCCATTTTGGTACCCCTCCAGCCTCAGTGGGAAGTTTATAAAACCCCTCTCCCCAAGAAGAGGATCACAAGCTATTTCTCAATATAACCTATGATTAATTTTGTCATGTGGGGACCTACCAGTTACCCCAATTTGGCACCAAAGCCCATACTTATGAGCAAGAAATACAGTTCTCATATTCACTGGTTCATGCTGCCAGAAGCAACCAAATCAGTCTGTGGTCAGGATTACAGCCCCTGACCCCTCATAGCGATGTGGTGATGAGTACATCTTTTTTTATAACCGTGACAGTCCATCAAAGGGTGAGTAAGTCATCCATCAGAGTCATTCCTCTCGTAAGAAAGTCATTTGATGACCACTACAAAATGTTTTAATGTTTAAAAGTGTTTTAGAAGAAAGAGGGGATGTATCTATTAGAAAAACACACCCAAATGCCACTGAATCTGATTTAGGCTCTTCATTACCATGTATGTGAAGTTTAGGACTTCAACATCGATTGACGCACTGGCAAGTTAATGGGAAGAAAAACAAATCCACATTGGAATGGGATCACCTGTGGCAATGTGTTAAAAATCTTAACTTCGCTACAGTACAGTAGCTACAGTGTAAACCATTCCTGTTTTCGTATAAAGGGAATATCAGACATATTTAATAAATACGTTATTTTATACTGTATACGATCCCTCAAGGCCTATAATATCAACAAGGAGGGAAAGTACCTTAGGACATGTTTTTAGAAAAATTTCAGCGATTGACAAAAAGTCCAAGGTCTTGAAAATGCACAGAGAAAGGCTGAATTTGACCCAAAAGCTATACCAGCTTTATTTGTATGGTATAATCAGGAGGGTGTGTTTGATTTTGTGTGTGCTGCTCAACATGATCGAAGCAAGGCAAAATATCTCTACATTTCTATTCCATTTTAGAGCATAAACAAAACAATCTTTTATACAAAATGACATATTGACTATACACATGCAGTCATAATACTGCAAAATTACAATAACTATTAAAGTCTACATGTGTGTAAATATAAAGGGTTAGGGTTAGGGTGCATTAAAATTGACCAGAATCAGTAAAAGAAAAGATTTGGAGATTCAAATCTTCAGGGCGTGTTCAGTTGCAAGTTGGGCTTTGGCTGATGCAATAAATTTAGTTTCTTCAGCCTGACAGGAAGTTATTAATTCAAACCCTCTGAAGAAGTTTCCATTCATCAAATCCATCTGTCTAATCACAATTTATTTGTTCTGCATGGCACCCATCTTTCTATTAGCAGAAATTCCCACAGCAACAGGTTCAACACATAGTAATACACAGAAGTCATTGCTGTCAGGCATGAATATAACAAAAGCCAAAATACTAACGACAGCCAGGAATCATCAGGCGTTTGGGAGCCATTAGTCCGAATGCACCCACCGACCTAATATAGTGAATGATGAGGCTCATGACGCTGCTCTTAGTCATCCAATTATCTGATGAAGAGCTGTTTTGGAACAAGCAGAGGATCTCTTCGGGGAAAAGCCAGATGTTGTTGTGGACACACTGAGACAAACAGACATGCTTTTCAATGAAATATTTGCTTATACAATAGATTCTTAGGAACTCATAAAAAATGAACATTCACAGACATGGTGACTTACTAATGCACTTGTGGAAAAGGCTGCATCTGGGCTAGAAAATCCCTGAAGGCTTTAAAAGATCTGAAGACAAAGCACAGTTTTCTTCCCTCTATTGCCGTGATATTGTCTTTTGGCTTTAACCGTGAACGACATTTAGCAGGCTGATTCTCTTCATTAGTTACAATGAGAGAGAAATAAATACCAAACATTCCTAAAAGAAAATTCTAGCTGCCTCTCTTCAGGTTGGGATCAGACCATAAGAGGTTTGACAAAATTAAACCCTATTCCCCCCTCATGAAAACTGAGGCAGATATCTGATTGGGATATTATTTTAGGGATAAACAAACATGTTTGATAAAAAAGTAGATGTAAAACGTTTTTTTAGATTTTGGATTTTAAACCTGGAGTAATTCATCAGTTCTTTCCCAGCCTGACCACAAAAGCCATTAACAGAGAAGACTTAAATGAAACAGAGCAGCTGACACTGTTTCCATCCAACAGTAAACATTGTAGCCCTGAGGCTAATTTTAGCTAGGGTTCAGTTAAGTCTTTGACTTTTATTTATTCTTTTAACACAAGGTTTTTAAAGAGTTCCTTCCCCTTTAGATTACATACTGTACGATCATTGGTTGGGTAGTTAAAGCCCCTTTTAGTTTAGTTTTTCTGTTGCGGGACAGCAGGCAGCCGCCTTCTCCTAATAGACAATGAAAATTAAATATGATTATATTCTTGATTATAGCATGAATCATCACTGGAGGTACAACACATTTATTTTCATTTAACTCTTGGCTCCATTTAAATTGTGGCTTTGTGTCCCAGGATTTAAATGAAAAAATGTTCAGAATTCCAAGAAGCTATCAAACACACAGGCAACATTTAAACTTGATTAAACTTGCAACATGTCCCGATCCTTTGAAGCAAAAAAGCAGTGGCTGAAAATGTCAGGGCATACTTTCTAAGCTTTAAATAAAGCTTTGCAATGCATGCCCTCCATCTTTACTATCCAGCTATTTGTCCTTCTCTCCATCTCTCTATCAATCTTATTGCTCTTAGGCCATCGTCAATCCATTATCCATATGTTTGTGTGTGTGTCTGTGACAGTCACTGAGTTATTAGTGGCCGATTAGCCTTCAGAGCCATAGCTATGCTGTCTGACTCACACAGTGAAAGGGAGATTTTGTGTGTCCAATGAAAGGGTGTATGTATCTGTTTGCTGAACAGATGTGTTTGTACACACACACACACACACACACACACACACACACACACACACACACACACACACACACACACACACACACACACACAGAAACTGTGAGTTCAATAAGCAACCAGTGATTTTACATACTGGGAGATGTTCCATAGGTGTACATCTATTCAAATGATGTTGGCCTCCACTTCCTCTCTCAAACTGCACCTGGATGCAAAACTTGACATATGCAGCTTTTCCTCTCCAAAGCCCCATGCCAACTCAATCAGCTTTACTGGGAAAGTACCAGAACAATTAACATTTTTATCCAGTCTCCCAACCAGCTAAACTCAAAGTACTTACAAGGAAAATTCAAAAACAACATGAAAAATTACCTAATTTTTTTAATTTGGGAAACAGTATCAGAATCGGAACAGTATCTACATGTTCTCCACTGTTTGCACTTTCCATCCCCTCTGGGTTTAAAGACTGTTGACCAAAGGTTTTGCATGGGAACCATGCATGTCTGACCCAAGTTTTGCATTTTAGAAAAGCTTCTGGAAACCTGACCTACAGATTTTCCACCACTGGTGACCTCACGATGTCATGCAACTGAACTGAAGCTTAAAACATCTCATGAGAACCCCGTTTTCAAAACAAATTGATCAGCACCATTAAGTTTGACAAGGCTGTAAAATATGACTTAGCCTTACCAAGAACTGTTGGGTTTTTAAACATGCAGAATCAATCTTTTTGTCCAACAAAATATAAACTTCTTTCATAAGAAGTCTCTCCATGGTGTGCTCCCCGTGGCCACAGCTTTACACGATGTTCAGAAAGCTAACATGTTCAGCCAAACCACAAACAAGGGGTTCACATTCACAAACTTGGCCACCAGTCCGAAGGGAGAAATACCAAGCAATAAATAAAATAGCAGCTATATCATTCCTTTCATTTTGTGAAAATACACAGATCTTCTTGTGTGTGGGTAATTATTTCTCTCTCCGGCTCGGGGATGTCATTGGGGACTGAGGCTGTCTAGTCGCTGCCAAAGCCCCATTCACTGTCTGCACATAGCTAGTGTTACGCAATGGCTAATTACTTCCACTCGGCCCCGGCTAAACCATGGACAGGGAGTAGGAGAAAACGAGAGAGACAGAGGGGGGGAAAGGGGAAGAGAGTGAAAGTATACAATGGCAAGAGACAAAGACAACCAAAGGGAAGGAACGAATTGTTTTAGAACTTAAACGAAATAAAACAAAAAGAAAAGAAAAGAAAAGAAGAACAGAAAAGAATGAGGGAGAGAGAAACGGGACAGGAACAAAAGGGAAGAGAAAAAAGGACAGTAGGATAGATAGAGGAGCAGAACTCCTCTGTGCATCTCTCCTTCTGCGTTTTTTGGAAGGAGATGCAAAAAAGAAAACAGCATCAAACCATAATGACCTCTTCGTGTCCCGCACAACAGTTTTTACCGACAATCGTGCAGCGGCAGCCAAATACAGTCCAAAGAGAGAGACAGAAATGTGGAAGACGGGTGTTGTCAGAGCCAGACAGGGCCCGCAGCCCTTTTCCTTGCCAACAATTTTAGGAGATGATGTCATTATTCATAATAAAAAAAGAAAAATGTGTCTGCGCCTCCGGCTCAACTAGAGCAAAAGTAAAAGGGGAAGGTGGGAGTGGAGGGAGGGAAGCCAGAGACAGGCTGAGATGTAGAGATGAAGACATCTAAAAAAAAAAAAGGAAGACGAAAGAGACAAAAATAACTAATAAGAGAAGGAAAGATACATGACTTGAAGGGAGAGAGGAAAAAAGAAGACTAGGAAAAATGTATAGCTGTCCACTTTTGTATCTCCATAAATATAATAGTGTATCCAATCCTCTAATTTCTTCACTATATACTCATTGCCAACATCCCAATAAAATTAATAAAAGCAGTTTATTTAGAAAGAGCTTTAAAAAAATCCAAGAACAGACTGAAATATAATGAGCTGCATCATTTTATTAACAGCATTTGTTATCCCCCGTCAGGGAAATCAACTTTACAAACACTAAAAATAAATCTTTCTGTGAATAACAAGCTTGGTGTAATTCACAGAAATCTTTTTGTACCGTTTTGAACATGCAAACGGATTACAGATCGGCTGTGTTCGTTCTCCACTAGCTGCCACACAAACGGTTTAATAGTGAAGGGGGCATCTTCTATGGTAGCTACAGTAGTTTCCAGTTCAACATCAGACTCTGTCATGATGGCTGCTGCTCTGCGTCTATGTACTGATATTTTAAGACAGTTTTTCCTCCTCGTTGAGTAATTTGGTGATGTTTTAATCTTTAGTCACACCTCTAACCCTTTTAATGAGATTGAGTGGTATGAGGACTTGTCACTATACGACACAGCCATATTACCTCTGTTCCCCTGTTGCCAGTCTTTGCAACAATGTAGGAGCCACTATGTCCTCCTTCTAAGTTTTGGTCTGGTGCTAAACGGTCTGTATTAGTTTTGACCAGAGACGGCAGGCGGTTTTAATGCTCCCCAACACGGCCATTTTGGCACCCCTCGGTTTGCCAGGATACCAACAGGTGTTACAGCGATGGAAGAGGACAAGGAGACTGGTTCAGCTATCACTGATTCTACCCAAAATCATAAGCCGCTGCATTTTTCTAATAAGCTCCATGACCAGAAATGTGGTAAAAGAAGGATAAATATTGGAAATACTTTTGAAAAATGGAGAGAAGTTAGAGCGCAGAAAGGTTTCAACACCGACGAAGAGCTGACTCCAGTAAGGAGGGGGCAAGGGTCCAATGTTTTGAATTTGGACTGCAGCACTGATTGTTACATGCTAGGTGTCAGAGTTGCATATCGCTCCGTTAAAGAGACAGCAGCTGAAACAAACTGGCACAACAAGGCCAAAAAAAAATCTTTAAAAAAAAAAAAGACTACCACGTTGCTATTAACTGACATACAATATATAACACCCTATCACTGATATAAGAGAGCTTAGTGGTATTTCCTTAAGTTTTATAACACTGATGTTCAAGATAGCTTAAACACGTGTGGGAAAAGTTTCCTAATATTACCTGACCATAGAGGCATGTTTGCGTAAATCCACAGCCCAAACCGATCAAAGGACGGTGCATGGAGAGGAAAGAGTGGAAAGAAACGAGAGAAGAGAGAGAGAAAAGAGTGTCTTCAGTTTGAAAGATGACTAAATAAAAAGATGAACCAGCTGCTGTTAGAGACTCTGACATAGACCATCAGCTCAGTCACACACTTACACTCACCCCTCTCCTCATCTATCTCCACATCTATCAATCATTGCTCCATTTCAGCATCACTGTATATCACTTCATCATTCTATCACACATCAGATAATAAATAAGCCCCCATTCATCCATCTATCCTTATCTATCTCTGCCAGTGCTCTTTCTCTTCACAATCTACTCATCTCATTTCTGCCTTTAGGCGCCCTCCAATCTATTAGGTATTAATGTGTGTGTGTGTGTGAGAGAGATGAGGATGTTCTAGAAATGTGTTTTCATTTACATCATTAATGATTAGTAGAAATGAAGTCAAATACAAACAAATATAATCTATCATTTGTCTTTCATCTTTCTTAAGACTTCTGACTTTTTTGTTTTATAGTATAGAAAATGAATGAGCTCTTCTCAACTCAAACAGCTACTAAAAGACTTTTCACTCATTTGGGATTTGAGGTGTCCTCTGAAGGTTTGTCAATTTATTTTGCAACTTAGATTGAACTCAGGTTTTTGACTTTTTAGAGATGTTTATTTTTTTTTCATTCAGAACAGCTCTTCATTTTGTGTAGTAACTATCTAACAGAGCTCATCTGATTTTGATTTGTGGCGCACAAACAAAGCTCAGTACTCTTTTTTTCCGCATTATGACCATTTCAAATCAATTTAGCATTTTTTTTGACCACTGAAAAATTGACTGCCGACATAAAATTATGAAATGGATTTTGTAACTTCTTGCCACCATTTGTGCCTTTTAGTAGTGCTTAAATAGATTAAGGAAATGTTTGACAACAAAAGGCCTTCTGTTACATGACACACGAAGAAAAGCCTCCAAGTAGAAACTAAGGCAACACCAAACCTTTGGATGAGCAGCACACTTTTCTCAGCATATAACTTGTTGTGTTCTACAACTTTTTGGCTGCATCAAAAGTATACAAGCCTTTACTTTGAAATCTAAATGGAAGAAGCTTTACCTATTACCAGTATGTGCATTTTTGTTTTGCTTATGGATCCTCCTGTGCATGTGGTTGTCTTGAGGCAGGCAAATAAATCATGAATATAGAAATTCTGAGTTTAGGGCGCGCGTCCCATGGATTGAGACTCTCGTCTCGAGCGGTAGGCCCGGGTTCACTTCCACCCATGGCCCCTTTCCGCATGTCATTCCCCACTCTCTCTCCCTGGTTTCTGACTCTATCCACTGTCCTCTCTCTGCATTAAAGGCACGAAAAGCCAAAAATAAATCTTAAAAAAAAAAAAAATCTAACTTAGTATCACATCAGTGGATCATTTGCCTGTCTCCAAACAAGTAAACCATGGTGTGTGTGCGCGTGTGTGTGGTTATATGTCTGCTTGTGTGTGGCCTCCTGGTATGACATGTGTGTCTAAAAGGCATTACCAGGCAGTCTGAGTATTTTCATTAGTTCCTAGAATGCCAAATGAACCACATGGGCATGAGAAGCAGCTGCAGGAGTACTAGAGAGCCACAACAGCCTACCAGGGGGAGAGGAGAGAGAGGGAGAGAGAAAGAGAGAGGGGGGGGGGGGGGGGACATACAGACATACAGACAGACAGAGATCCAGAGACAGGCTAATTTGCAGCAGCATGAAAGTGAATAAAAGTGGGTCGAAGTGCATGTCTGCGCACATCTGCCTACTAGCTTGCTTCACTTTATGATGTGTTTGTGTGTGTGCGTGTTTTGCATGAATGCTTACATGTGCAAATGGTTTCAGTACGATTGTGCCCATGTTGTGAGTGTTTCCTATGTCTGCACCATTCCATTTACAGAAGAATAAATGCTAAAATATATTAAGCATTCTACTGTGTAGGACTCTCGTTTTTTTGTAGATGAGTAATCTCAGGGAGAAGTGTAACTCTTTTTTTTTTTTTTTTTTAATTATGAATGAATTTTGGACTAAAATCTAAAACTTCATTGAACTTCAGTGACAGTTCGAGGTCTTGATGGTATCAATTAGTCATGGCAAACCAAAGTTCTGTGCAAAGACCTTTTTGTGTTCACATGGTCACGTAATGTCTAAGTTTTCCACAGAAACACTGCAGCCAGAGGACACAGGTAGTGAATGACTATGGACAGCTACAGAAACAATCCTTTATGTGCTACTCTGCTGTTCCTTGCTTGAGTTGATAGCTTTGTTGGCTGTAAATGATTGATGTTTGTCCTACCTGACCACAGGCTCTGGTATGGCCTCCAGGCTGGCGGGGACCTGAACACCCTTCTCCCACTCTTGTCTCCATGGGTCGGAGAGTACATAGAAGTCCTCAGGGCCGAGTTGGGCTGAGTCTGGCAGCTTCATGGCTGTGATGAAGTCCGTGCGAAATACCTGCATAGAGAGTAAGACAGAAGGAGGAGATCAATGGTCAAATCCAGTGAAGTAATTTACCTCTTCTTCTTGCATACATCTTTAGAAGGTGGTGTTGCTGTGAAGAGCAGGAGGTCATGTTGGCGGGACAAAAAAAAGGAACCATTATAGACATTACTCATGCTCAGGCGATCTGTTTCACAATATTTGATCTATTCATTTACCATGACTCCAACCTCTACATTTTAAAAATACTGCTCCTGTCCAGAGAGATCTCCAAAGATCCCCACAGTCTGTGGGATCCTTATAAAGTACAAAAAAACACTGTCAGCATCAAGTACTCCATCGTTTCTTTGGACCATAAATCATAAAAGTGAACTTAATATAGAGCATTTTTATTTGCACTTCACCTTGACCACAGCTCAACATTAGAGTTACATGAGTGCAGGTGAAGAACGTAAAGAACAGATTTAGTGTTTAGTGGATTTTTGCCTTTATTCTTCACTTTGCAGTATTGACTAGATCCATATCTTAGGCTCACTAAGGCAATAAATCATCATCTCTGCAGTGATATAAAAGCTCCCCTGAACATAAGAGTGATAATCGGATTTTTTTGGGTCATATCATGTTTTTACAGTACAAACAAATTGTGTTCCGGTTGTGCCTTATGGCTGTTCAACATGAGTTTGGTTCTGCTCGAGGTTTCTGCCTGTTTAAAGGCAGTTTTCCCTTTCTACTGTACAACGTAGGAGCCACTATGTCCTCCTTCTAAGTTTTGGTCTGGTGCTAAATGGTCTGTATTAGTTTTGACCAGAGACGGCAGGCGGTTTTAATGCTCCCCAACACGGCCATTTTGGCATCCCTCGGTTTGCCAGGATACCAACAGGTGTTACAGCGATGGAAGAGGACAAGGAGACTGGTTCAGCTATCACTGATTCTACCCGACCTCATAAGCCGCTGCTTTTTTCTAATAAGCTCCACGACCAGAAATGTGGTAAAAGAAGGATAAATATTGGAAATACTTTTGAAAAATGGAGAGAAGTTAGAGCGCAGAAAGGTTTCAACACCGACGAAGAGCTGACTCCAGTAAGGAGGGGGCAAGGGTCCAATGTTTTGAATTTGGACTGCAGCACCGATTATTACATGCTAGGTGTCAGAGTTGCATATCGCTCCTTTAAAGAGACAGCAGCTGAAACAAACTGGCACAACAAGGCCAAAAAAAAATCTTTAAAAAAAAAAAAAAAGAATACCACGTTGCTATTAACTGACATACAATATATAACACCCTATCACTGATATAAGAGAGCTTAGTGGTATTTCCTTAAGTCATCATCTCTGCAGTGATATAAAAGCTCCCCTGAACATAAGAGTGATAATCGGATTTTTTTGGGTCATATCATGTTTTTACAGTACAAACAAATTGTGTTCCGGTTGTGCCTTATGGCTGTTCAACATGAGTTTGGTTCTGCTCGAGGTTTCTGCCTGTTTAAAGGCAGTTTTCCCTTTCTACTGTACAACGTAGGAGCCACTATGTCCTCCTTCTAAGTTTTGGTCTGGTGCTAAATGGTCTGTATTAGTTTTGACCAGAGACGGCAGGCGGTTTTAATGCTCCCCAACACGGCCATTTTGTGCCACGGTTGTGCCTTATGGCTGTTCAACATGAGTTTGGTTCTGCTCGAGGTTTCTGCCTGTTTAAAGACAGTTTTCCCTTTCTACTGTCACTTTGCTAAATGTTGCAATGTGCAGTGGTGATGGGGGATTAATGTTGGGTCTATGTAAGTACCAGTAATATAACCGAGAGTCTGGTTTAGATGAAAGTGTCTTGAAATAACCTTTGTTATCAATTGGCGCTATACAAATAAGGACTGACTGATCAACAGATTGAATGGGAATGACTATAGTATTAGAATACAAGGTTGATAATTATATTTGTTCTTACTCAACACTGCTGGGTTTCTGCAGCTCCAATACAAGTTAGGATCACACAGAGACCTGTATCAAGATCCAAAAGCTCTCTTCAAAGAACATGAGCACTTTGAATCATCATAATTGAGACAGAGAGTTTTTTTAAGTACACATTCCAAACTATTGGGACCAAACAGAGAAACTGAAGCTGTGACAAGATCATCAGTGAGTGACATTTCCTAAAAATGCTTCTGAGAGGAAAAGGTCTCCTTTCATTACAAATCAGTTTCCTGAGTGTCCTCACATCTTTTCCTCAATCTCACAGGAGGTGGTTTCTCATTCATCTTTATTGCCTCCTCATTTCCCTCACTTACATCTGTTCATAACATGTCCTTTTAGCGTCTCACATTGAAGGCACTCGGATAAAATTAAACATGCGATGGAGGGGAACGGGGAAGAATGTATGTTGGATGAGGAGTGTAGATTGAGGGAGAATCGAAATAGTTTAAAACGAAAAGGAAAAATGAAGAAGCGAGGGGAGGACTTAAGAGTTGTTGTGGTCACAGGAATCTCAACTCCAAATGTTGATACAGACCTTACGACCTTTAAAGCGTAATGTAAACCTTTAAATGAATGTACTTCTCTGTATACATGGTGATTCTTTGATTTTTTTTAAATTGTTTTAGATTTTTGACATATCACACAGGAAACAGCTGAATGTTTAGCATTTGAACAAACCAAATAAGACGCATTGCATCATAACCAAACATATTGTATCACATCGTATCAGATCGAATTCTATTGCATCGTACAGAACTGAATCTAACAATTTCTTATGGTATTGTATTGTGACTTATCATATCTTATCTTAACTACACATTTGTATTCTAAACACGTAAAATGACAAAAGACTGTAACAGGATGAGAGGATAACAGAAAACAAAGCCAGGTCTGTTTGTGTGTGATTTAGTTTTTTGAAGACCTGAGGGAGTGGGCGGATACAAGTAGACACAATCATTCTTGAGCGTTTTATAAAAACACACACACTCACAAACACACACACGCACACACACACACAGTCTGTCTGTCTGTCTGCCCTAACAGGGACCTGAAGCAATGATATAATCAGTCATAAAGTCAAGGACATCAGCCAAGTATACACACACAACACACACATACACCCTTCCCCGAAAGCACAGAGAAACACACACACTAAATCAACTGTATGACTTCACTCTACATTTTATCATTACTTTATAAGCCCCCTTATCCCTGTCTTATTAGCTCTGCCCCTCGATCCCTCTCCCTCCACCCCCCCATCTCTATCCATTAATCTCTCCATTTTCCCTTCCTCCAATTCCCCCGTCCTCGTGATGACTCCTAATGTGGATATGTTTCCTGTTTTATTTTGACCGAATAATCCCCAATGTAGAAGAGTTGCCAATAACAAGAGGAAGATTGAATATAACAATACTATTCAATAACAATATGGAAGTATTTTAAAAAATAAAGTGCAGTCTAAGCTAATCAAAGGCTCTTGAGTTAAAAAAGGAAACTCAGAGTTAAATCATCAGAGCAATTCAAAAGCACTTACAGCATGCAACGGGTATATGAGGCTGTGTTATGGCATGGTAGTTATTTAGGCTAATTGCATTAACATGCTAATCTATCTACCATAGTAATGCTAGCATGCAGATGTTCAGTAGGTATATTGTAAACCACGTTTTCATCTGAATGTATTGTGTAAAGTGAAAGTGATTTGCTAATATAGATAATTAACTCCAAACATTGAGAAGTCTCCTCTAGACTTTTAGATGAGAGAAGAAGCCAAAAATGTTTATTTCAAATCAGGGAAAGAGGAGGAGAGAAGAAAAAAGAGAAGACAAATGACCAAGAATGAAAGAAGTGAGATTAAAAAAAAGAGGGAAAAGGAATTGATGCCAGTGGTATTGGATAGAGAGAGTGAAGACCATGATGGACGAGGATGAGTCTGTTCTAAGTGCATGTGTGTGTGTGTGTGTGTGTGTGTGTGTGTGTGTGTGTGTGTGTGTGTGTTTAAGGGTGAGTCACAGTGCAGTATATAAAAGAGCATATCTAAAAGCAGCATTATTACCTTGCTTGCATGGCTGCCTCCATTGTCTAATACGTAATGGATCAAGAGAGTATGAGCCTGTTTGTGTGTAAACAACTGTAGTTGAGACAAGCTGTGTGAGTTTGTTTGATTTGAATCCAGCACTGACTATCCATGTGTGTGTTTAAGTGTTGCCTGTACATGTCTCTCTACAGCTGGCCTAAGTGTCTGAAAATGTGTGTGTGTTCTGGAAGTGTTAATGTGTGAAACCAAGGACACTATGTACCTTGTCTTTCCCTTTAGCACTACGAGAGGTGGACAAACAAGCAAGAAAGCAAGTGTGATCTGTGTTTTTTCTCTTCCACCTACCACCCTTACTCTTTTTGATCCTCTCTCCAGTGGACAAAAAAAAGTACAAGAAAGGGGAAAGAGAGTGAAAGAGATAGGAAAATGCAGGAAAAGAACTGGGAAGCTAAAAGAGGAAGACGATGAAGATGAGAAGGGAAAGAGAAAAAGGGAGGTAGAGGAGAAGAGAGAAGAGAAGAGAGGAGAGGAGAGGAGAGGAGAGAGGAGAAGAGAGGAGAGGAGAGGAGAGGAGAAGAAGAGAGGAGAGGAGAGGAGAGGAGAGGAGAGGAGAGGAGAGGAGAGGAGAAGAGAAGAGAGAAGAGAGGAGAGGAGAGGAGAGCGATATAACCTCGTATTTTAATGTTGTATAACATATATAAAAGGAATTGGGCATATGAACACATATTCACACGACTCCCCACGTGTTTGTATGGTTGCTTTTAGCTGCTACTGAAAACACCAACAAACAAAAAAAAGGGTTTCAACAAAATAAAATGTGGGGACTTTTATTGCGAAGGATTTCTCAGAAATACACTATGTATGTCATTATATTAACTGAGCTTTAGCAAAGCTACAATTAGCATATAATTTCAATAACACTGTCGTGAGTTTTGGTGCGTACAGCCACTCCTTTGACCACGAGTCACAGCCAAAGCCCGCTTCTTTTAATCAACACTGAGACATCAGTTTTAATACACGTTCAGCAGGTAGAGCCGTTGTAATAGAGATCCAAATGAATTCCAGCAACTGGCCAATGTTAAAGCCCAAGACAAATAGAGAGAGACGTGTCGTTAGCCAGCACACGTTCCAATTTGCTGGAACTTGGAGAGGGGAGAGTCCAGGTTGACCTGATTGCTCTGCCACAGTTCACTTTCATTGTAAACACTGACACCCACTCTGACACGAGGAGGCGGCGAGCGGTTTGGTCAGTGACAAATCGGTTTGGTCAGCGACAGTGAGACTGCTGGCTCTGCTCTGAACGTGAGAGATTTTAACGAAGGAGGCCGAGTACTCAATCTGAGACACTGTCTGCCACAAATCAATATATAAACACTACTTTTATTTACCCGCCACTGTGGCTGGTAGGCTGAGCAGTTGTTGTCTCGTGTGTGCACTACAACCAAACACGTGTTTTTAAACCAGCAATGATGCTATTGCAAAAATCCATGTTGTGGCAGGACGTAATACAGGTGCTGGTATTGATACAGGTTTACACCCCCCCCCCTCCCACCCCCCATCCCTAATGAAGAAAGAAGAGGGACAAGGGAAGACAATAAAGCAATGAAAGGCAAGGAGCAAGAGGAAACGGGGAAAGAAGAAAGAGAAGGTAAGAGGAGAATAGTGTAAAAGACAGGAATACAGAGAGAGAAGGAGGAGAGGATCTCAGTAAATCAGTTTTATTACTGTGTGTTTGTACAGGAACGAGTGCAGCTAATTAATGAGTAGGAAACACTATTACAAGCTCCCGCAGTTTTATGGTCTGCCTTGTTTCTCCCTCTCTCTCTCTCTCTCTCTCTCTCTCTCTCTCTCTCTTTCATTCTACATCCTGCTCTTACTCTCCTCTGCCCTGTTACTATTTTTCTCTCTCCCTTTCGACAGGCCGTTGGATGTCACCCAGGCTCATTGATGGATGACGGGCAGGCAGATGTAAGACGAGCATTATAAAAAAATGTGTTGAGCGGGTAGAGAGGCTGAGAGTCAAACAGGTGGAGGACAGAGGGTGAAGAGTTGACTGTTTCCAAAAGTCTGAAGCAATGCAGAATTTAAAATGCAATTAAATTCACTTCTCACAGAGTCAAACAACACATCGGGTAGGAGAATGAAAAAAATGAATTAAGAGTTGATTAGATGTTTGTCTTCTGCAGAATCAGTTGATGTCAGCTGTATTTCAAAAGAAAAGGCATTTTGCTGTTTTATAACTGAGCAGATAATGAAGACTTATGACTACAAATGTCATTTCTGGCTCCTTTTTGTGGACTGTTGTGCAACAAGCCCCGAAGCAGCAATGGAAACTCTGTCAGTAATCACTCAAAAAAGTGCACTTTCTTTTTCCATTTCTCGCAAGATTTATACATCACTGGAAAGATTTTACACACCGATTAACTTTAATAACTTTGTTCTGAGACCTTGTGATTGAATTTGGCTTTTTCCACTCAGCATTCCAAATTTCATAAATCACAATTTGCTAAATAAAATATTGATTGTTAGCCCAGCATTAAACGGAGAGGGAACTATGCAGTACATTTGCAACAGAACGACAGAAACTCTCCTTTTGCATGCAATTATTCTATATGTCATCACTGTAGTCAGCAACTTACAGCCATTACTTATCAATTGTGTTTGCCTAATTCTGCCACAACCATTTTTTTGCTTAAAGACAGAAAGAGGCAGGTAGTAAAAGCCTAATCTACTGTTCCTTCAATCATCATCAAATCATAAACATGTTCTATAATATCCTCAACTTTCTTCTGTTCTGCACAATATGCTGGGAATACATTATTCAGTTTGACCTAAAATGACAAGTTCCGAAACAAACCATGACTCAGCAACAATCACAGTACTTCGTTTTTGATTGAAGAAAGTCTCAAATGTGACGGGCTGCTGTGCAGAAATCATTTGAATCTGAAAATCTCAAGTTTCCCTCTTTTTGTTCATCTGTCAGGTATGCATGACAAACTATCAGAGTGCAAAGAGATCGATGACCTCCTAACTCAAATTAAACAGATAAGAATGAAAACAGATAACAAATCCTGGCCCGACAACCTCGTTTTGATTATTTATTACTACAAGCACTATAAAGTATTTCTTATGGAAAAGGAAAACATTTACACAAAACAAGTGTTGCACACATGCACACGCACGCACACCACCCTGTATCCAGTCAGTGAGTCAGTAGGTCAGTGTGCTATGCTGAGTGATGGGCTGTATCAATGCTGGGCTCTCATTAAGTCGAATCTAGATCTGGACTGATGACATGTTCAAGGAATGTGTGTGTGTGTGTGTGTGTGTGTGTGTGTGTGTGTGTGTGTGTGTGTGTGTGTGTGTGTGTGTGTGTGTGTGTGTGTGTGTGTCTGTAAGCTTATGTGTGCTGGTAGGGGTCTGCCAGCCTTTCTGGCATAATAATCATTAAAAAAATATCAAAAACACACACATACAGAGCTCAGTGTTTAAGAAATTCTGTGTGAAAACAAAGCGTCAAAATGCTTTGCAGGGGGAAAAGACAGTAAACAGGAAGAAATTCTTCATAACACTGTACAGGAAACATCAAAGTTACACATTATGTGGCTTGTTTTACTTACCACTACCACAACTGCTCCCGTCATTACGACCACCTCTTAACCTTTTAGCTTTTACAAAGTTGACCGTTCATTAAATATGGAACAATCCACATGTCATTATGTGAGTCTTTGCCAGCACTGATTCAGCCTGTTTGTGTGCTGTATGGGGCAGTTTTTTAATCTGTCTGTCTTATTTTTTTGGGACTGTCTTACATCTCCATCTGCAGAGCGATGAAAGATTAGCGCTGCCTGCTTCCGACTGAGCCGAACAGTGCAGAAACCACAGAGGAAGACTGTTGAAAGCTGACATTTTAAACCAGGAAACACACTCACACTCAGCTGATAGAGAGACACACTGACATGTTCACAATGATACTAGAGCTGGAACAAACATTCAAATAAGCACAGATGGAAAAACAGATACAGTACTTACACACCTTAACACACAATGAACACAAATACACATAAATACACACAGGGCCAGATTTACTAAAGGTTTGCGTGTCTTAAAACGTGTGTAAGCTTGATACCACCAGCAAAAAAAGCGCTATCTGATCTACTAACGGCGTGCAGTGAGGATTGTGTCTTTCATATGAGCAAAACAACACGCATTGTCCATTTAGTACGTTTGCCTTAATGAATATGCAATATGGGCCTTTCTGCCCTAACGTGCAAAAATACTGGGAGGAGAAAATGCAAAGAAGTTAAGTTAGTACACGCATTGCGATTTACTAAACCTGACAAAAATTGCGGTGATTGTGACGGTGTCTGAATTTAACACCTTTGAAAAGAACGTGCTAACCCAGGAGAACAGTGTCACACACAACAGGCTGCTGTTACTGAAATTAGGAGGAGACATAGGCACAACAAAAGAAGGCATAAAGATCGCGCTTTTCCCCACATGTGTTTACATGTTTCAAATGACAGAAAAATAAATGGCATGCATTTATTTTTTTATTTGATTCAATATTCTAATCGTGAAGGAAGAGAAACACCATGATTAAACTACAGGCTATTGTTGCCTTTTTATAGCCAAACAAAATTGAACATTCACAGCCTCTGCATTCTAAAGAATTTCAACATTGACGTTTATGTCTTCCTATTTCCCTCTTTTCGCCAACATTACATTTTAAACTGGGGATTTCCTTTTTCTCAGGTCGCGCGTCTCTCCCCCAGCTCGCCCTCTCCATAATGCGCTCGTCACCTCCCTTTAAAGCCCGCTGCTGCCACTCTGTAGGATGCTTGGATTGGGGGACCTCACCACTGTTTGTACCCCCGCCTTTGATACCTCTTTCCAGGACATTTATGTCCAATCAGACACAGCGCTGGCCAGCTGTCTGGTGCGCAACAACGGTCCGAGTGTAGAGCGCCCACAGAGGACACAGCTCGCACCTCCTGCGCAATGTATGACACTTCATTCTTAAGATGAAGGGAAGAAAAGAGAGGCCCTGTTTAATGCCGAATTTAATATTTTCTTATAACCAAAATTTTCTTTGTAATATTCAGATTTATCTCCTATAACTCAAAAGTATTGTGCGTTTATTTGCCTCTCCCACTAATACCTATTTTGCGCTTGCAGTCATCCGGCTTTCTGTCCAAACTCTCTGTGATGTAAACCAGTAGAACACGCAAAAACCTAACTTAAATAGTACCGCCTCCACAAGGTTTGCACCTGTAGTCATTCACGCAAATTTTCTTCGTAGATCACCCGCAAAACGCCCACCAACCAAACGTGCAAACTTTTGGAGTGAACACGCAATTTAGTACTCTTTAATTGGGAGCTTAGTGAATCTGGCCCACAGTCACACAGGTGAACGGCAGCCCAGCTATCCAACCACATCATAAGCATTGTTTATATGATTCTGCTCAGCTTTTCCTTGAAGCAAAGTGACAAAGTGCTGTTATTTTTAATGAAAATACAACTTCAAATGAATGGAAATTGAGAGGTTAAAAACTGGGGATCGTAACATAGTGGATGTCTATTGGCGTAAAGATCTCACAGAAGAAGAAGAAGAAGAAGAAGAAGAGGATGAAGAAGAAGAAGGTTAAATCAAGTGCAAATACCGTATGCAACAAGGGATTTTAAAGCTGTGGTGTTGCCTTTAAGTTTAGTCCAGGCATGTCAGATGTAAACAAGAAGTGACTACATGAGTAAAAAAAAGCATTTGACTCGGTGACACTAGATACATGATGGAAGCAGAATCAGAGGTAGAAGCAGAGGCAGCAACAGCGTCGGTACCATCTACTCCATGTGAAAGATGACTGAGGTGACCATCATTACGAATACAAACAGGTCGGTACCTCCTCTTCGCTAAAAGTTCTAAAGGGGAAAATTACCCGTTGTATCCTTTTAAAACACAATACAGACACTTCAACCAGACATCTAGACATTTTCTTTTACAATATCTGTCCTTTTAAGGCCCTGACACACCAAGCAGACGGCAAAGTGATACGAGAAGACCATTTTCACACCGCTGTCGCGCACCACTCATATTGTAGGTAGCCTACTCGTCGAGAATAATGTCTGATTAAAAGTTGAAAATGGCACTGGCATTGTCAGCCCTTGGTCTTTTTAGCGGGAAAGGAAAAGAGGAAGCGTAGGGAACAAAAAAGGAGAAACCACACTAAATGGGTGAAAGCATGCTAGCATATTACCGCAGCAGGCTCAAGGGGCTTTCCCGAACAGGTTTTGAGAGCTGGAGTTAAGGTAGCTACTTAAATGAAACCTCCGAAAAGCCAATCAGAGTGATTCCTCTCACCAACCGCGCCGACACCATCTGACGCCGATTCAACATGTCAAATCGGCAGACGGGGGCTGACGGGTGGCGATGGTGCTGGACAAAACCTAGGGCGACGGTCTCTGACCAGCGGTGAACTATCTCCTTGGTGTGTCAGGGCCTTTACTCAAATGGCTTTCAGGTGTTTCATCCACCACTGCTCTCAAGTGAATCCCGAAAAAACATCAAATGAAATACAGATGGATTTTATCTATTAGCAATAAACATCATCCTCATATATGCAGCTATTCACATACAGTCTCTGGTTGTAACACAACTCACTCCCTGGCATTTCAGTTTTCCATGAGCATGGCAGGTGGAGCAGTGATTGAGAGGTTATACAGAAATAACAGACCCTTGTCTTAACGCAGGTGTTTCACAGCAGAATGATTCATCTGCAGGAAAAACTGTGAAGATGCTGAAAGACACCTTTAGAGAGAAAGAATATCTAATACTTCTGGAGACTTTGTGAGGTAACTATAATGCAGAATCGGCAAGAAAATGGATAAATAGAAAGTTATGCTGTTAAAGCAAAACTTTCTATTTATTGAAAGTTCATTGACATTTCATTTGCAAAAGAATAAGAAGGAGTTGGAAATATGAAAGTGTAGGACTTGTTCATTTGAAGGAAAGGAGGATAAAGCCTTGAGAGTACTGAATGAACTGTGAAGGACTATGGTCACCCTCTGGCATTGTGACATATTCTAGCGAAGGAGGTTTATCATTTTCACTTTGTACCGCCAAAAGTAATTCAGAAGAAATACCAGCAGCCGTGACGTTAGAGCTGAGCTTCAAACAGGCTCGGAGATTGACTTAACAGGCTGAAAAGAACAGAAGAAGGGCGCACATCTAACCCTGCTGAAGACAAAAGAGAAAAGAAGAAACACTGAGGTAATCAGGTATGAAACAGAGCAAGATGGAATGAAAGCAAAATGAAGGAGCAAAAGGAAAGGAAAGACAGAGAGGCGGGGAATGATGGGAGGAGGGGGGGGGGGGAACAAGGAGGAGAGAGGACAAGGAATGAATAAAGGGGGGAGAGTTTGTTTCTTTCTGCTGGGCATCATGGCTACCTGGACCAACACAGTGCGTCATGGCTGATGTCGACTCACAGAGAGAGGAGGCTAATTTTAGCAGCCACATCACAGCACAGAGACGGGCTCTGGTGATTGGCTGCTTGGAAGGTCCACGGGACGGAGGAAGGTGTGTGTGTGTGTGTGTGTGTGTGTGTGTGTGTGTGTGTGTGTGTGTGTGTGTGTGTGTGTGTGTGTGTGTGTGTGTGTGTGTGTGTGACTGTGAGTGTTGAGTGGTTGATTAAGAGTGAGAAAAAGATGGAGAGGGAGAGAAAGAGGTTGACGAGAGGCAGTATGAGGGAGCAGAAGAGAGCTTGTGCGTTTTCTTGCGTGCGTGAGAGAGAGAGAGAGAGAGAGAGAGAGAGAGAGAGAGAGAGAGAGAGAGAGAGAGAGAGAGAGAGAGAGAGAGAGAGAGAGAGAGAGAGATCAGTGAATTAGTAGAATGACTCAGTGATTTCAGCATGAACACATGCAGACACCCAAAACACTTTACTTCAACATTGCCAAGGCAGGAGTCAGACAAAATGTACTGAACGTAATATATTTCTGTCCTTTAGGGAATTGATCACGTTTTGGGTGAATTTCCAGTTGGTGTTGATGGTAAATAGGTTGACTGATGGAGTCAGTCATAGAGAAAGCTGCACATGTTTGGGCTGTGTCATCAATGAACTGGGATGCATGGCTCATGAGTAGACAAAGCAGTAGGGCTGCAACAATGAATCAATATAATCGATAAATAAAGATGGATTATTAAAAAAAAGATGGCAACAAAGTTAACTATCAATTGGTTGTGTTGTGTGATTATTACGTCACTCTCTGTGAATTTGAGCTGTTTACGTCACATGCACACCTGTGAGCAGAGTTTTTCATAGTATTTTGTCAGCTCAAGCTGAGTTGAAATGTGCTGTAAAAATAAACGTTACTTCCTAATAATGTAATGACTAAGCTGTAAGTGTTCATTTTCTGAAACAGAGAAAAAATATGACGATAAAAATATTTTTTCCCATGAGAAAGAAATTAGAAATTAGTTCATTAGATAAAGTCTTTACGTCATGAGAAAGGACTGAAATGTATGTGGTGGTCAAAATCTATAATATATGATATTTTCCACTACTGTGGACCGCTACCTTTCTGTCCAAATGAAGCAGGTGAGAGGAGAGGTGTGTGGCACATAGGATGTGAGTGAGGAGTTAGGTAAAACAAATATCTTTTACTCAAGTTGCATAGCACGTTTTGTGTGGTTTTAGTCCTTGGCCTTTTGACGCAGCAAAGCCTGTCAACATTTAGTTTGTGGTTTAGTTTTTTTTTTAACTGCAATGAATCTATTCATCAAAAAACAATTGACCCATAAATCAATTATTAAAGTTAGTCGCACCCAAAATGGCAGGAACATGTTGTTTAGTCATATAAAACAGTGTTAAGTAAAAGAGGGATTTTTAGAGAAATAGAAACTGTTTCAAAGTACAGCTGCACACACACACACACACACACACACACACACACACACACACACACACACACACACACACACACACACACACACACACACACACACACACACACACACACACACACACACACACACACACACACACACACAAAAACTTCTAAATCTCCTCTATGCACTTAACAATCGTCTTAGCTTTTGTTTTCTACTGCTACAGCAATGTTTCCCCACATTTTTCTTTATCAGTGGGCCACAGGCCTCTGAAAAATGGCAGCCTCACTCCAATTTATTTCTCCTCTCCCCAAGCTGGCCGGAGAAGGGGAGAGAGGGAGGCGAGCTTAGTGCAAGAAAAGGCAGAAGATATATATTAAACAGACAGACAGGATGGACACACAAGGGGAAAAGGACGCATTTGGCTCGCCGGATAACTCTTAAAAAGGCGTCCATTGAAAGAAAAGAAGATCAGAAAAAGGCAGATGAACAGTAGCAGGAAATGAAAAGAAACTCAAGTGCACATTCAACTGGCCCTAGTGTCTTCTCCTGATGTTCTTCCAGGAGGAGCCTTTCATTGTGGATCTTATGTTTACCATTGCTTTTTTCCCTTTTCTCTCCTTTTTAAAGCTTTGAAAATGGAGCTGGATTTTAAACAGTGGTTGAGGTGGTCAGAGAGGGAAAAAAATGCAACGAGAGAGTAGACGAAGAAGAAAGAGAGGTCCCGTTAGAAGAAGATAAGCTATCTAGAAGACACGTGCTTTGAGTAAGTGTCCTACAATAGCCAAGAAACTGCCTGGGAAAATAATATAGACTGGATTAGCACACAGCCCAGGTGTTCTGATAGTAAATATCCATGACATTTTTCATAACATGCTACTCTCCATCCTGATACACTGCAAAACCAGATCGACCTTTAGACATCTCATGAAATCTGCTACAAGTGCTGTTGAAAACACTTAGAGGAGGTTCTTTTCCAGGACAAGCACTTTGCATTTCAGACAGCAGCACCCACCGTTTGCTTCACGAAAAGTGATCAACATTTAGGTGTTTTGTTTAAAATATAGAAGGGGTAGGTCTCTGGAGAAACACCAAGAATGACTGCAAAGTTATTGTGCACTAAAGAAGCTCAATGATAGCTACATAGGATCAGAAACAACATTTTGTCTACAATAAGGGAAAAAATGCCTAGCGGTAAATCTGTATCAATACTATTACGTTCTGCCACAATATTGATTTTTGCAATACCGTCATCACCAGTTTAAATACATGTCTTTGTTCGTAGTTCACACATGAGGAAACACCAATTAATCACCCTAGTTTGGCGGGAAAATACAAGTAGCTTAAAATATTGATTTGATAGACTACAGCTCAGATTGAGTCCCCCAGTCTCAAGCATGTTTCCCTCTGACTGTAGTCTCCTCATGTCAGAGTGGGTGTCAGTGTTTATAATGAAAGTGAACAGTAATTAGGTAAACTTGTACTCTCCCCTCTCCAAGTTTCAGCCACTAACAGCAACATTTAGTGGATGTGTTGGCTTGTAGCACATCTCTTTCTGTCTGTCTGGGGCTTTAACATAGGCTATGTGCTGGAATGGATTTGCATCTCCATTACAACATGTCTTTCTTCTGAACGTTTGTTAAACGGACGACTTGCTTGTCTTAAGGCCAAAATGATAAAAAGAAGTGGAATGTGGCCGTGACTCCGGCTGTAAATACTACAACTCCTCAGCTAGCTCCTCAGTTCATTTAATGATAAACATATTGTATTTCAGAGAGATTCTTCACAATAAAAGCCCCCACTTATCATGAGCTTGAAACACTTTTATCATTAAAGAGTCATAGCAGGAATTGTGGTGTACTTATACTATCCTTTTTTCCACTAAAATCAAAAAATTGTGACGTGAATCTCAGGTCACATCGAACACCAAAACTTCATAAATAAATCATTTTAATTCGTTTGGTCTTTAACAATCTCCTGAAAGCATTAACTATTCCTCACACTTGCTGGAGTTATGTAAAGCTACGGTCCCTGTTTAACATAAAGTTACAAACAATATTGGGCTTGGAAAAGAAAGGGAGGGGTTAAACTATTGGATAAATGGATAAAAACCACATTAATCAGTGACTTCAAACTTCCTGCAAACCAAATACTCTTAAAGCACATGAATTATCTCAAAATTAAGATAGCACATCCGGCATCGTATAAATTAAACATTGCATTTGTAGCTAAATCTTTTGAAGGCACGATGGGTTAAACTATAAAACCCCTCGTCAACCCACTAGGCCAAAGGTTCTACATGTTCTACTCAATTCTATAGAGTCAGACATGATTCAGACGGTATCTTGTTCTTGCGAGAAAGCTGCCCAACAAGCGCCAAGCAGGGGAAAGAGAGAACCAGTCTGTAGGTAAAAGAGGCAGATAAAAGCGACAGTGAAAGGAAACACATTATCACCCGCTAAACTGAATCACTTGCATCAACAGTCTTCACCGACTTGACACTTTGAAATTACACATAAAAGACCTGATAGTAACGTGAAAAGGATTTCCTCTTGCTCTTTCTGTAGTCCTTTCTCCTGCCTCAGATCTGAAATGTCACATCCGCAGCTATTAGCAAAACTTCATACTGCTGAGCCCCTGAAAAGGCACTCAACCTACAATTTATGCCCCTCATTAGCGTCCAAAAAGACAGTGAACGAGTCCTTTAGAGATTTCTCTGAACACCAGCTCCTCATCATGAGCGCTCGGCCTGAATGATGCGTGGAGCGGCGGAGCTCCCCTCCACGCCAAGGGCAGGCTGATTGCCAAGTCTTTACTCAAAGGTCATGCAATTAAGCTTTGTTCCCACTTCAATAAGGATTTGACTGACTGAATGTGCCCCTCTGTTTACACAGATGTGATTCTTGGCCTCTAGCATGCTAAAAGTCTGCCCTCTGTTCATGTTCTCCATCATGCATTCAGAAGAAATTAGTCTGAGACAGGGGATAAAGGCAGAGATGATCATCCAGACAGCTTTTCCACAAAGTTTTATGCAAAAATCAATATTCAGGAGTACAAATCGGAGGTTCAGTAAACTGGGTCATGAGCCGAAGGCTTCTTCTTGGACTGGAGTCTGAATTTAAAAAAACTCTTCTCCCAGACCATGGACCTTGTCCTTGGTAAGACACTAAACCTGAAAACTGCTCTACACAATCTAAAATCCCTGTGATTATAAACATTCAATTTAATAAGGAGTTGGCACTTGCTTAATCATGTGACAAGCATACTGATTATTGGAGTTCTTCCAACAGATAATAGCATCTGTATCATCTGCCGATATCACATTACCTTATAATATCTATCAGGTAGTCAATGTCCTGGTAAATCATCATGTGATGATATCAAACAACAACATTACAAAACTAGCGGGCAGTGTCCTGTCAGACCAAACAAAAAATATCAGGCAAAGTGAGTTTTCACCAGTTATATATGATATTTTGTAACCAAACTGGTAATGGAGGGTTACTAGATATCAGGATCAATGTGAGGGATATAAAAGATATGTGTACTTCTATGAACATCAATCAATATATTGATGACAGAGGGGAATATAATTTCATCATGCAAGAAATTGTCCAAGGCATACTGGAAAGTAATACCAACACAAGTGAACAGAAGATACAATTTCAAGCTTTTATGTTGAAAAACTGTCTTGAAAAAGGCATGAATAGCACCAAAGACCTTAACTTGATCTGCTCAGTAGTCAGTGCTTGTACTCTGCAGCTCCCAGGCGTGAATGTGTGTAAAATTATGAACATGAGGCAAGACGTTTCACAGAGAGTGAGAACACGCTCGGTGAAAACCTTCCCTCAGTAAATAAAGGTTAAAGAAACTGGGTCACTGAAGAGAAAGAGCGCAGGAGACTTCAGACGCTGGAGCAGTACGCCAATTTTTCCCCCACAGAGTCCGGAGCAAATGACATTCCATGGAATGGCAAGCCCAGGCAGACGATCTGGTGAAATGGTAGGCAGAGGTTTAGGGAAGGGGGGGGTTGGGAATGTGACCCAGTTATGTGAAGTGTGGCAGAAAATCAACCAAAACAACTACATGATTTATGCTGCTTTGCATGTCTGAGTCTACAGAAACTGGAGTAGGTTGTCTTGCTTCTTAGCAGCAGAATTCAAAAAAGACGAATAACGAAGTTGAGGGAAAAAAAAGAAGTATAAGCTGTTAGCAATACTTCAGGGGAAGTCCCAAGACAGAGGATCATAAATGCAGATACTATTTGACAGATCTGTAGCTAATTTGACATTACGCAGATAATCAGATGGGTGGTCTCTGCCACACAGAACAATATTTTGTCTGCACGTTTTTATATCTTTTTCTGTATCTTACTTTCCTGATTCCTCTGATGCACTAAACTCCGCCCACCTGGAGCTAATCGCAGGTCAAAATAAATGCTCCGACTTGAGAATAGGAGTTGATCTGCAGAGTCTTAAAATAACACAAATCTTGTCAGCCAGCACCGCATTACACGCCCAATCTAACGCTAAGAGCTTCTGAGTCATTTCAAATGACAACCACTCATCAAAAGACCCTTTTGAGTCCACTTTCCACTGTCAGATACACTTATAGTGATTCATCATCAATGTGATGTTTCACTGTGTTCCAGGAGATATTTCATTCTATCTGTGGTAGTACACCTTTTTGGTTTCCCAATATTTTTATTCTGCCTCCACATACATGCCTGTTGGAGACTCACAAGCAGTGTTGGGACTAACGGGTTACTAAGTAACGGGATACTGTAACGACACTACTATTTGCGGTATCTAGTTACGAATGAGTTACTTTCCAGACTCAATAATGCAGTTGCAGTTACTGACATAAGAAAGCATGGATTGTCAGTAAATACAAAAAGGTGTTGTATCGAACCGTGCTCTGTGTACTTGTTCATGTGCGGAGCCACAACCCTGGGTGCTTGTCATTACACCAACACCTTAATATGCTGAGAATTGAATTACCTGAAATCTTAAATAAAAGGTTTTGTTCAAGAAAATCCAAATCATGCGTCCCGGTTTCACACATTGCAAATGGAGTGAGTGGTGGTGTAATATTAAGTGATGCTGTACTGGGAGCTTTATTTGACAGGGACCATTTATTACCTCTGCTATAAATTTGCACAACGGTTCGGGTTGCAGCACAACACCGTGTCTTTTTCAGTCATCTTTGATTCCTTCATAGCCTTTCAACTTGTGCAGTATGAGCACCACTGGGAGTCTCGTGCATCACCCTCTATACACAAGTCGGGAAAAAAAAATATTGCAGCATCGATATTTTATCTCAGCCATACTGGTGATGACATTTGGAGCTAGAGATGGCTCGGTGGACTCTGCCACAGTTTAGACGTCCCGCTAACCAAAACCAACATTTAATGTACTGATAAAACCACAAAGATCCCTCAACTCTGTAAAGTCCACAGCAGAATAGATTCTTGTGTCTGTTTAAAGGCAGCAGGAGTTCAATCTGTAGGGCCTTGGCTTGGAAACCGGAGGGTCGCTGGTTCAAGTCCCGGTGCGGACCAAGTCTGGAAATTGGTCTGGCAGCTATCTCCATTAGTGCATGTCCATATGATCCTGTTTGTGCATGTGTGTGTATTTGAGCTTATGTGTGTGCAGCAATGTTTAACAACAGAGTGTCAAATTGAATTTCCCCCTTGCGGGATTAATAAAGTATATCTTAAAGCAGATACTCACAGCTGTGGAAAGTTTAATGAGTGTTCGTCACACTTCGCTCACTGTTTCTCCTGCTGATCTGGTGCACAGAGCACTGCAGGAGGAGTAAAAACATTTATATCCATTCTCCTACCCATAACATTTTCTATCCTTTACCCATCCTTTGAATTTTATGCAATACGTTCATCCTCTTATTCCTCAGACTCCCATCCATCAATCAACTACTTTACCCCACACTGTATATTTCCTTGCCTTCCTTCCAAATGTTTGCTGCTGTCCATCCTACAATCTACTGTATAACGTATCAGTCTGTTCACCCAAGTCTTCTGTTTAACAGCAATCATTTGTAATCCATCCCTTTCTCATTTTGATGTCTTTGAGTGTCAACGATATTTTCGATTGTTGCTATTTTATATTGAGCACCGAGCAGGTGAGCAAGTGGAGCAACACTGACAGCTTAAGACATAGCTGGAGACTGTGTTTGCTGTAGTGGATGTACTGCATGTATTTTTGCACTCATCTACTGGATGGTATGTGTTGAAGTATAAAGCCAACCAATATTCAAAAAGAATGCCCACTGCATTTAGAGAGTGTGTATGTCTGTGTGTGTATTCTCACAGCTGTTTGCAGCTGGTTGCCATGGCGTTTCACAGCTGTTTCTACCAGACCTTAATGAGCTGCAGCAGCTGTTAGGAATTGGGACACACACACACACACACACACACACACACACACACACACACACACACACACACACACTCACGAATGTATACATAAACATGCTTGTATTGTGTAAATGATTACTTAATAATCAATAAATAGGATCCCATGTCCAGTACTGAAGAGGATTAGAACTTTTTTCTTTAAATACAATGCATGTTGCAGAGTTTACATGGCCTCCCTGACAGTAATCCACCTATAACATCCACACATCTGGATGTGCAGCAGCTGCATTGACTCTTACTTTAACATACAAGTTGTTGGAAACAGTCTTGAGTGGTTCACAGAGTTTGTGCATATCCTGAGGACATTTTCCGATGTCCTCATTAGATTGTGATATTACTTCAGCAAGTGCAAGCAATAAAGAAATAAACAATGAGGGGCTGTTGAGCTGACTTGGTGTTTTCCACAAGTATGTGTTTATTTTAAATTTCACAAGTGAATTCTAAACTTTCAAATCACCTTTTTTTCAGACTCAATTTCTCTGAATTCTTCCCATTTCTACATTTGATTTAAAAAGACAATTATCCACAGTAATTAGTAGTTATTTCATCTGTTGATTTCAGCAGTTAAACCAATTATTTGGTAATGCACATGCAAACGTTTAGCACAGCTAAAGCTCAAAAGGACACAAGCATATTTTAATCTTCATCCCAACACATTGACTTATAAAACCTACATTCGAGCTATTGAGTGCCATTGAGATTGTAAGAATTATTTTCCAAGATGGTAGATTTCCATAAAACAAATAACACCAACACATACACAAGCATCCAGTATCAATTCTAACATGACATACTTTAACACCTAACAATCCATAAAGAAGCAGTTAAACTTTAAACCTTTGCTCCTTAAAAAAAGTGAGTCAAATGGTGAATCTAATTTATAACCTGTATATAGGGTGTAGAGATACCTATAAATTACAGGTAAATATAACCAACTGAATACCACCTTAACATGCATACTGTAACCAGTTCATGTTATTAATCCATACCTTCACATTCACTATCAACTTCCTCCCTCCCATGGTGCACTGGGGCTATGTTTCTCTCCTAGAAGTTGCACCTTTCTCCCGTTTGAAAACACTTCTGATTGGGTTTAAAGCAGTAAAACTATGACATCAGATCTCAGCTTCATCCTTTCCTCACACCAGTGAACTGTCCAGAAAAACAATGCATTTCAAAGTAGTTACAATAATTCGATGACCTCTTTGACGCTATCAGTATTTTAGCAAATAAGCAAACTCACAGTATTATGTAAGAAAGACTGTATTCCAAATGTCACAGAGAGAACCTCAGATACCAAAGAGAAAGCGGAAAAAGAAATGACCTTAAAAGCAAGAGGAAATGAACAAGTGCTGCTTTTGGTTTAGTACCCTTTCCGTTGGAGCATTTACAGGCACTTAACACCTACGAGCTCCACTTCACAGTTGTGAATAAGAGTTCTTGTACACTTATTAACTGCTGCACTAATTGCGAGTCACAGTTTTTGCTGAAATGCCGAGCTGTGAAACTTTTGAACTGCAAAATGATTCTCTGAAATGGGTTGAGCTTGTTTAACACATCTCAGATGAGTAAAGATGGATTTAAAGAAAGAATGTGCAACTTTTTGATCCAGTAAATCTCACCTTTGAGCACCAGCATGAAACCAAAACAAACTGCTATTGGGTGACAACTCCGCCATAATGAAGTCTTCCCTCTCCTCCAGCAACACAACTCCCAAGCCCTCTCGCCATCGCGTTTGCATAAGTGTAAGCGAAAGCGACGGACAGAATTGTCCTTTGCTCGAGGTGCAATTGCTTGTGGCCTGCATTGTTGTGTTAGCAGGCTAATGTTAGCACACTCTAGTTAGCTCGTAGCTTGACACTGCATGTAAATTTACCGTGATCTAAAAATGCTAACGTAACATCCAAATAAGCAGCAAGTATGTTATTTCTCTTTTCGAGTCGGCCGTCCTGTTCATGTAAACCTGATGTAAACACGGCTCCGACAACAACACAGACTCACACTTCTCACTCATTGTAGACAGTCATTAGCATATACCGGTATTTGATTTCTGCTACATTTCCGCACATTCCTCCTTAAAGCATCAAAAACAACTTTTCATCAACCTTCCTGTAGGAAGCCGTTTTAAAGGGTTTCCCCAGAAATACTGGATTAGTTGAAACCACATGATCATTTTGTTCACCTACTTCCCATATTGCATCATTTATGAAAATTTTCTCATTAATATTTTAACCATAGCTAATTAAATTTTACTGTTTGACGGAGTAGAGACTCATTTTGAGAAGTTGAGCTGAAATAAATATTATATCAAAGGCTCCAATCTGCCCGACAACAGGTGATGCTCATTAGATGTTTGAAAACAGTCTAAATGAAAGATAGAATTTGAAAACGGACATTCTCCGCACCATTACAATAGTTTGGTTCAATTTATCAATACTAAAAGACCTGAAAAGTGCAAGTGTGTGTTCATGTTTCTGTCTGAGTCTGGTGTGTTCAGCTCCCTCAAATAAATGTGTATGTGTTTGGGTCCTCTGCCCATGATGTAGTGTTTTGACAAGTGTCCCACAATCCCCTGGGGGAGAAAAGGGGGATTTTACTAAAGATTGGGGGAGCTCCGCTTTTGTCAGAAAAGATGAGACCAAAGTCATCCCTCTGACTTGTGACTCAGTACCGCTGCAGTTACACAACATTACAGTATATTTTTCAAACAAGGATTTTGTTTTATTTACGGTTGGTGCATGAGAGCTCAAATATGCCCTGTTTGTTTTAAGCGTCTGTCTTCTTTCCCGAACCGTTAAACCACAAAACCAAATATGTGCTGTCTGTGTTTATACAGTATGGCATAATGACTTCCTGTTTGTCAGGGAAATCAAAAAATCAAAATCATCAATCTAACCCTCATCTAAAGTGAGATATAAACAACCCTGCAGAGAGAGGAAGCATTCAAATGTGTCGTTCTTCCACCAAGTGAAGCTCTCTGAACCACTTCTAAGAAAAGTCTCCACTGGAGTGAAGGCTCTCAAAAAGGCACAAATAGACACACTCATTTTTAGAAAAGAGCTACGCTGTCATTATAAGTCCACAGTGTTTAACATTCACCACACCTCCCTCAGTGAAGGGCGAGTTTCCTTTCAAAAACTCACCCACGTTGTGAGCTACTGTTCAATTTGAATTGATGAGGATTCTCACTGCCTGAAAAACTATCACCTTCAGTACCACATTTTGACTTTTTGTTGATCAGGGTTTTACTTTCAACAAGCAACATTAATGTTCATTTTGTAATGAGGTGGAGAAACTCAATAACGGCCAAGTTTCAATTCACATTATCTTTAAATCAACCAACGACAACATATGCAAAGTATTTAAATGTAAGGAGTATATTAAATAACACTTTGGATTGGTGTATATGTGTTTTTAAAATCCCTGAACAGAGTTCATCAGTTGAAAGTTTTGACAAAGCACTGATTAGCATCTTCTACTAATGTTTTTTTTGTTTTTTTTAAACAAATGAAACTAGGGGGCCTCAGTTCGTGCTCATGAGCAAGTTCAGCACCAAATGTCACATTTACATGTGACATTTGGTGCTGCTTGTTGCTTTTCTGTTCGTTATTAGCTCATTTATCTACTTCTCCGATGCAAATAAAGCCTCTCTGGTCTTTCATTCCGTCATGTCAAGAAGCAGACTCCACACTCTTTCCCTCATGCTACACTCTGAGCTGTTCTGGTGATCATTTCCAGGGTGCCTGTTCTCTGTTTGTGTCATGGTGGCTGCTGCCCATTGCCTTTAAAGTAAGTAAAAAAAAAAGATCTGGCAAGTCAAACACAAACAATGACACTGTTGAAGTTAGTAGAAACCATATTTGGCAGCTGAGCAAAGACAGCAACACTCCTCTCTGCACAGCTGAGGAGTAGTGCACTGTATCACAAGTGAAATGAAGGAACCTGACTTCACCTGCCTGCTTCACTTAAGTGCTACGAGGTAAAGGGTCATGATGTTTGACCTGAAAAGCATACAACATGATGTTGCTGTTGCATCAGGACACTGACAGATATTACCAACACCTAAGAGTTGAAATGCAGCAGGTTGCTTTCAAAGGGTTTAGCTCATCTAATTCAGCTCAAGGGCAATTCTTAGTCCATATATTTTACCTTTAAAATACCTGTTGTTGTGTGAAAATACACATCCGTCATGCACCATGTCTAAAGGCACATTGTTGATATACATGTACCAGGTGGTAACACTTGAAGGCTTTTATAGTTGCTGTGGACTTCATCCCATGGCCTTCCTGATCAGTTTTAAAGGACTTTGTATTTATTGGAAGAGAAGAGTACATTCGTAGTAATTTAACACAAGTACAGTGACAGAAATAGTTGAATGAATCAAAGTAAAAAAGGAATAGCTTAAGAGAGTGGTTTAAATGTAGCCAATATTCACGCCTTCACCCAACCTTGTAAATCGCTGCATGAAGTTGGCATGATTCAGACTCTGTTTGAAGCATTACTTTATGACTGTATCAGGTGAAATGACTGCATTCATTTAACTTAACTACTGTTAATCCAATACTGTCATTTTGTACAAACAACAAACAGGATACCCGAGCACAGCCAACCCACATACTCAGGTGGTGGTCAGGTGCAGGAACATACAATTGGAAAATAAATAATCTGCTGCACGTTGATTACAAAACAAAAGGGTCTATACCAATGATATAATTGGGTCAAAAAAGTCATTTACATTTTGATATCAGTAATACTTTCATCATATCATTATTTCATACATACCTGAGATTTAATTTCTCTTAGTTTAAGCCAAACAACAAATTCTTTATACACTTATTGTTTGGGCGCTGATGACCTTGTGGTTAAGTTTGCGCCCCATAAATGAATTCTGTAGTCCTCCAAGCAGGTGGACCGGGTTTAAGTCTGACCTGCGGCTCCTTTCCTGCATGTCACTTTCAATTTCCTACTCTATCCACTGTCCTATCTTGATCAATAAATGTACAAGGAATCAGCTGAACTGATGTCAGTCTCTTAGGAGTAAAAACAACCTAATTTGGCAACATGTATAAAAACAGACAAAAAAAATCCACAAGTAAGAAAGCTCCCAAGAAGTAAAAGCAGCTAAAACCAGCAACCCAGAACAGTATGATCTATCAATATGTCTCCTGCAGCTCTGAGATAAATGCCAGAACATTTCTCATTCCCGACAAGTAAAGCTTTCCTAACATCACTTCAGATACACTTTAACATTCCCAACATGACAAAACTTTGCTCTGAACCTTTGTCAGATGTCAATCCCGCCCTTTTTCATTCTCTGACCTTTCCTGTCACTCACTGCTACAGGGAAGCAAAAAAAAAAAAAAAAGCAAAAAGATTACTGCAAAACATCATCATTTACAGAAGGGAAGCATCCCTCCCCCTGAAGGGGTGTGAGGAGGCAGCATTATGAAAGGGAACGTGGCCCTCTGGCTCTTCAATTCGAAGCCCGGGTCAAAGCAGCGAGCTACAGTAGTAATTACTGAGAGACTGATTGCTGACAGGACCTTCCAACAGCCTGTGGTTAACTGGATGGAGCAGAGGGGGAGGACGCTTCAAATGCACGGGCTTGACAGATGCTCTGCTGATGACTTGTACTTCGGGGTGGTTCGGGGGCATGAGTGCCACTTTGCTTCATTCATTCTCTTTTTGAGAGTTACAAAAAGGAAACATTTGTGCTCTGTGCAGTATTTAGGAAAAGGTTTGGAGAAATAGTAGCACTTGGTGGGCAACTTTCCCTCTAAAAAGATATCAATTCATATTGTTAAAAGATTTGTGTTTTAAGAGCTGTACTCATCGCCCTTTCAACAGGGGAACAAAAAAAAGAGAAATGGTCTTTACATAGTTGTTTGACATTTTCTGGAGAAATGATGGCAGAGGCCAGACCATATTACCCTCTTCATGATGTTACCATATCATGTTTAAGGATTTGTGTTGAAGTACTTCAGAATTTCACAAGTGCCATCCGAGGTTGTTACCTCTACTCCACTTATTTAAAAAATATCCCATTCTACATTCTAAGAGAAGATGTAATTTGTTCCAAATGCCAGATACTTATTTTCAGAGTGAAACTCCTCAAACGGTAAGAGACGAGTTAAACAGATTTGATCCCACTTCACTGACACAGTGGGAGGAATGTGTGATTGTGGCAGGGCGACCACAGCCACAACTGGTACACTGCACCATTTTCCAACTGGTTTATGCCAGTTTCTTCCTCAGGGTGGTCATTTAGGAGAGCTTGGGATTGTTCATCATGACCATATGGATGAACAAACCCGTTATTTTAGCCGACCATCTTGTGCCATCCATGCGCCTGGTTGATTTAGCTGCGGTAACGGAGATGGCTGTATTTACTTTGGACACAACAGGAGTGTTTGAACTTTAACCCAAGTAGTAAAGCCATGGAGGGTATTGAAGTGATTTAAAGTGTTTTAAATGCATAAAGATGATCTAATGTATTCACCTTCATTTTAGCAAAAATATATCTATAAAAAAACTCTGATTTGCAAAGAGCCTGATGAAACCAGCAGCAAAAAGGTCAAGAGTTAAAAACAAAACACCGACAATAAAAAGCAAAAACCACATCATTAGCATCATTTAGCAACAAGACGTGCATTCAATGGTCAAATAATTCTTAAACCTATTTATTTATAAATTTCCATGCTCTGAAAATAATCTAGTTTCAAGTGACCCTGTAGCTCAGGCGAAAACAAAGAAGCAAACACATAAAATAACTTTTATTAAACTCAGAGAGAAATTCAAGGAATAATATACTGAGCATAATGTGTCCATAATCTATAAAGTGACAATGACAAAGTTTAACAAGTCAGCGCAGAGCATGCATAAGAAGATACTTTGTGTATTCATGACCTTATAAAGAGAGATGTACCAATGATCCATCAAATGCAGAAACCCAAACCAGAGATTAATCCCTGTATGATGTCACCTTTTTGGTTTGAAGGGTTTTGTGGTGTGTTATTTGTCAGCATTCAGCTCTGCACAAGAAACAACCCAGGGTATAAAAACTCTGCCGTCTGAGTTTTTCCAGAAACTCTACACAGGCCTAACTTTTGGTAGCTAATCTGGTTCAGTTTATCCACTGGATCATAAAAGCAGCACATCATGCCAGTGTTCAGCAAACCCCAAACACCACACGACTCACTGGAATCTGTCAATTTGTGACAATTCAGCAAAGCCACAACAAACAACAGACAGCAGTGCAATAGAGCAAACCATGAGCTTGTAATGGTCAAACAGAGGCTGTGCTTCATTAAACACATTGTTGTGTACTTGTATCAATGCCTGAGTGGTTGGATGAAGGGCTACATTGACATACCTCTGATGGTTTCTTGTGCTGGTGGCGGACCCATGTGCTGCTGGTGCCTGTGTTCTTGGATGACCTGGACCACAACGTCACCTGACCTGCAGCAACAACAAAAGACAGCAATCATCAGTCATTACAGCAATATGACCAGACTCTTCTATCACACATATATGTTACGATATGTTTGTGTTCTATATATTTATATCATGGTACATCATTGGGTTGTGTAAGTCTTGGTTGTAAGGTGAAGGGATGCCTCTTTATGCTTCATAGTTTATATATTTACATACACATAACTTGTCTCTCCTAAGCCATAGCTTCCCAAATTGTGCTGCATTGTTGGGCAGCTGAATAACAGAGGTGTTAAGATCACAAAATCGGGCAAGAATAGCTCCCATGGTGGACGCTGCAATGCCAAATCTTTACAAGGGGACACATTTTCTGACATTGCACCCTACATATCACCAGTCTGCCAAAACATTCATTTAAAACATTTATTTCACTCAGTACTTGAGTGATCCTTCAAAGACCAGGAAAAGAAAAGAAAAAATCACCATCAAGCGTTTATTTTATACTATACTATACTATATACTATACTATACTATACTATTTTATCTATTTTTTGGGAAACCACAGGCATGTGGATGTTAAGCTGTAGGGAAAACCGAATGCTGGAAATGCTAGCGCTGCTAATCTTATCCAATCTTATCTGAATGTTTTCTTACATTAAGACTAGTCGGTTACAAACTGAATTTAAATTTCCATTTTATTGACTAGGAAATTAGTTTGCTGGGAACATCCCCAAAACAAACAAGTTACGTTCCCACTGGGATATGTTACATAAGTTGTATTTGTTACACAACAACATACATAACTAGTGTACTTTGGCACTAATTTACAACCAAACCATGATCTTATTTGTTCACCAAACTGACAGTCTTGCACCTGTAGCCACGCACTAATGTTTATTGCACACAAAACGCTTTAAATGGGAAACAATTTTCTGCAAGCCTTATTTTGAAAATCTATGCACTGTAGATTATTACTTGTTTAGTACATATAACTTGGCTACTTTATGGTGTAGCGTTCATGTCCCTGTTTATGGCCACAAACCAAGCTGTCGTATTTGACAAGTAAGGAGTCAAAAGCTTGGCTGGCATTACACTTGTTAATTTTTTTTACTCATCTGGAGCAGTTAAGTCTGTCAAATATTTTCTGCGTTGGAATCATAAGCAATGTGCATATATGCCAGTGATTGTTGCTTAAAGAGGGGAAAATGAAGACCAGGTCTCTGGCTGTAGATCAGACTCAATGAACACAGCGTGTGTTTAAATTCACTCCAAAGAAACTTTATCGTCCTATTGGAGAAAGTGCTTTTGTAGACAGTGTTTACAATACAAGTACAATAAAAACACTGTAACATCGGCCATTATGAAGCAGCAGGGAGTATGTGTCTTACAAGTGAGCAAAAAAGCTGCTCATCAATGCAGAAAATGTTCGCTTGAAGAGTTCAAGGCCTTTGGAATTCACACTGATGGAGGTGATTCAAACACCGCAGAGAAGCACTAAAGACAGCAGCCAAACCCAAACGTTCCAGGTTACGTTTCTGACACTCATGGCAGCACTACAAACGTGAGTCAGGCCTTTAATTGAAGCAGATTGACGATGATCTATTAAAGGGTTTAATAAGTAATGACAGTATAAATAGCATCTTGTTAAGCAGTTAGTCCACTGTGGTCTTTTACAACCTCATTAATATGTAGCTTAATGGCAATTAACCAGACGCTGGAGCCAATATCCCACCCACCGCTTCAATCAGCAGCCCTGTGTGTTTTCCTTTGTGTCCAAGAAGAAAGAAGAGTGTGTGTAATTTCATTTATGCTGTTTTTCTATAGATTTTTAAATCACAGAACTACGGCAGCAGATATCACCGAAAGCTCATTTTCATGTGTGCACCGTGAAGAAGGCTGTCATTAAATGTTGCATCATATCGCAATTAAATTACATCATAGTGGCATAATGGAAAATACCAATTTGCTAACACTGTGTAATATAGCACATTGTGACCATGACTACATTTGTGTGAGTGTGTGCGAGTGTTAGCTGCCTCCCACTCAACATATTTCCCTCGCCATCCCAGCAGTACAGCTAATTTTACTCATGACGTCTAACAGCGCTGAAGGCAGAGCTGCTGTCAGGCCTGCGTCTAAAATTATGACCATCTCTCGCCAATACAACACACACACATTCACATATACATTTATACTTGAATAATAACAATAATACATTTCATGTGTAGTGCACTTTTCATTTAAAACAAATCTCAAAGTGCTACAGAATTAACTATACATACAGTAAATCTTCCACTTTTTTGTATTTCATACACACAAACACACTTTCACTGCCACAGCACGACGAGAAATATGGTGTGAATTGACAGCCCTTCCAATTAGTCCTCCACTCAGCTGCTCTGACGGGAAGTGTCAAAATGTACCACTGAACAGACTGTGCTGTAAGGCTGTGTGCAATATGACTAATATTTAATTTCCCTATAAAGATGTATACATTATGATGCAGCATATTTTTCTGTAAATTAAACAACGAATCAAAATGATCATATGAAAGACAGTTTTTATTTTTGCAGATAAGATTCTGGTCTACACTTTACTGTGGATGTTCCCACGACTATTTCTTTGTCCATGCAAATTTAAATTCATCCTGGATGACTTGTGCAAAGTTAGGAAAACACAGAAAACAGTCCATTTATCTAACAAGGCTAACGCCAGTATCACAGCCTGTGTGATGTCAATGTCAATATGTTTATGTCTTTCTGGTGTGACACTGTATACAGAATATTGTCATTAGTAACAGCCCCACTGTGTTAAAGTGAGAAAGGGAGGCAGGAATTTTATCCTTTCAAATAAAACTAATGAAGACCATGATGATGGTAGCATGATGCCTTCAAGAACCTTTTAAATATTCCGTCTTGTGCCCCTTTGCCTTCATTTTTGGAAACTCTTAAACACATCTCAATTTGACCTGAGCACCTTGGATTTTGGAGCAGCATGTCAAACAGCAGCGCTCCCAACAAGCATCATTCAAACACAGGAGACACGGAGAGTCGCTGCCAAGGCGCACTGAAGCTGTTCTGGAGGCTCGAGGTGGAACAACACCTAACCGAGACACATTGTGTTGGTGTTTTTTTTCCATTTGTCACAGATTTTTAAATTCAACTGTGAGTGTGTAGGAGTGCTATTTAAATTGTGTGGGGTAGGTGTATAGTACAGATATTCATTTGGACTGTGAGCTCATCTGCTAGACATTTTAGAGTGTACTCATACATCTGCAAACCACTAATCTGAGTGTGTGTGTGTGTGTGTGTGTGTGTGTGTGTGTGTGTGTGTGTGTGTGTGTGTGTGTGTGTGTGTGTGTGTGTGTGTGTGTGTGTGTGTGTGTGTGTAGGTAAGATCCACACGCCCCACATGTGGCAGCTGCACCACTCCATCACTGTGGTGAGATAACCAAGCAGGCTGCAGCACAGTCGGAGGTTACCATCATGGCCGTGTGTTAATTAAAAGCCCTGCTTGGTGCAGAGCAGCCAAAATTATCATGGGCATCCTTCAATTAGAAACCTGATAACCTCTAGTCAACAGATGCAGCTGGAGCCCACACCGGACCGGCCAGAGGAAGCTAACAGCTAACATCGGATTAGAAAACAGGCAGCAAGGTCCTCCACGTGAGGAAAAAACAGCCTGTTAAAACAGCTGTAAAATCATTTTAAACACGCAAACCTGTGACCACATAACAGTCAAACCTGGATGAGGTCACTTTAACCTCTGGTGGCATCATTTAAGTAAAAACTTTTTTTTTTTAAGTTGGAAGCGGTACTTTAACCAAAATTCATCACCAGGATTAGGACATTAGACATTAACCTGCACAAGAAGCCTCTCTGCCTGATCTTGTACAGTTTGGGATGAATAAGAACGACTTTTGAAAGCGGTATAACTGTATATCATTTCAAGAATTATTTTTTGCACCACTGTCAAAGGAAATAGATTTTTTCATTTGACAAATTTCAGAATTAAAGCATTGATCTTGTACTTGTATCCTGAAGTACAGAAAAATGGGCCAAAGGTAAAAGATAAGAATACCATTAATAATGTTTCATATAAAGGATCTAGTTTGTTTCTAATAAAACACAATTTTCAAACAGAAGCTGCAAGTGTTGGTAAGACTGGCCAGATGTTAAATGTCCTCATGTCTGTCTGTCTGTCTCAGACATTGTATGTAAAGATAAACATACAACCTCCTTTTACAGAGGCACTATAGAGAGCATCATGACAAACTGCATCTCTGTCTGGTCCGGAGCCTGCAGTGCCTCCGACTGGAAGTCCCTGCAGAGAGTGGTGAGGACGGCGGAAAAGATCTTTAAGACTTCACTTCCTCCCATCCAGGAGATTGCAAAAAACCGCTGCCTGACCAGGGCTCAGAAAATCAGAGACACCTCCCACTCCCACAAAGGACTGTTTTCGCTGCTGGACTCTGGAAAGAGGTTCCGCAGCCTCCGAAGCAGAATTTCCAGGTTCTGTAACAGTTCCTCCCACAGGCCATAAGACTTTTGAACACAAAAAATGAATCCCTCCATTCCCCCCACACAGGACTACCTCACTGGATTGTAAAATACAATTTAGCATCACACACGTGCAATAAATGTATCTGTATAGTAATTTTATACATAGCTTTTCTTTTTATATCTATTTATAGCTGCACCTTATTTTTCTATGTAAATACTTGCTGCAGTGTTATCCTGCACTACAACGAGCCAACAAAATTCCGTTCTTATCTGCACTGTCAATTTGAATGACAATAAATAAAGTCTAAGTCATGTTATAAACAGGGTATGGTCCCATAAGTTGTCCTTTCAGTCTGTGTATCGCTAAAAATGTGTCTGCCAATCATCGAGCTGTGTCAAACATTGAATTATATTGTTATTAATCTGACTATTTGAAACCCAGAGTCATGAAAGTCAACTTTTAAGCTCAATGCGTTTCTCTCTAAATAAGGGCAAATGTGTAGATTTAAGCTTTTTAAAGGATAGAAGGGTTTTTTATTTAATAAATAAACATTTTAAATATTGAACTTTGAAGAACAAAGATCAGTTCTTAGTGTTTTCATTAAAGTTAGCAGAGGAACCTTATCAACACTTTAAATGTGTTTATAATTACAGCCAAAGCGCTTCAGGCCAGACTTACCAAAGAACAGGTTCACTGCAAATGTGAGTTGCAAGTTTTATTGAATTGGCAGTCACGTTCTGTGTGTATTGGGCAATAATTTAGTAAGGCAGCAACTCATTCTGCAGTCTGCTTCTGGACTGCACCCTGGACCGCTGTCCAGACTCACTCTGCGACTGATGGAGCGCACAGCTGGGCACAGGTCATCTGTAGTGTAGCCGTTATCAGCAGTCACATTTTAGAACATCTCTTCCTGCAGGACTCAGGACTGTGGATTAACATCTGGGTTTATTTTATTAAGGAACAAAGGAAGCGATCAATGACTTAAGTTTTCCGCTCAGATAGGATATTATCAACTTTTACAACACCTGGAATAAACAACCGAGCGGAAACAGAACACTCTGCTATCTACGAATTGACCCCAAAGACATGAACTGTGACCGAAACCAGTCTCTGCAAAGTCCTAAAATTGACCATCTGTTGAAGGACTGCTGAAGAGCTGAATTAAACCACAGCGTTCAATTCTGCATCAAATGAACATTTATGTCTTTCTTCATCTAGATATTTGTAATTATCACAGTGAATGTATTATAATCATCTTTTTAAACTCAAAATCTGATCTTCAGAACAGCAATAAGAGTTATATTATGTTTAATAGGAATTTGACATGAAGCGCTATTGCCACATAGTGTTATGAGATTTTCATCTCAACATGAATCTGATAGAAATGTTTGTCTAAATATATGACGTGAACCTACATCAACGTGGATCTGATAGAAATAATATCGAAATGAATGTATGGTGACGTATATATGTTTAGATTCTTATTCTTAATCTTATTGAGTAAAGCCCTCTTTGCCTGCAGACCCCCCTCCTCACATCCAGCAGATAAGAGTTCACACTGAGCTCAGATCTTGGGTTTTTCTCTTAGTTTTGGCTTCTTGAAGTTTAGAGCTTCAGCTCTTGCTCTCTTCTCTTCGGACTTCGGTCCGAATCACTTCTTCTAAGTTTGTGCCGTAGAGACGAGTCTCTGCCAAACTTTCTTTTTCACACACAATTTTTGGAACATCAATTCTTTCTGGCTCATGCAAGGTTTTTGAACTTTCTTCTCCAAAGTCTTTGCTCTTCAATTTTGAACGCCAATTCCTTAATTTGGATTCATCGAGATGGCCATCCGGTTAATCTGAATTGGAAATCGACGTATCAAAAGACTCTTAAATATTTTTCCTGTTGGATCCTCTTGGAGCTTCTGAGACGACGGCTGAACCGACGTACAATCTCCATCCCAGCTGCACACTCCGACCAAGTTGTCAAGGCATCTAATCTGGCCCGTGGACCTCTCTGGGCCTGAAAAGAACCACTTCCCAGAGACTGAAACGTTTAATTACGCTACAGTAGCATATTTTGTTATAAAGCCCAGAATATTATATGCATAGTGTGATCTTCAGACACCTCTATGTTAATACAGTGCAACTCCTCCTAAAAGCCTAGTTATAAACCATAATAAGATGATACAGGAGTTCACAGCAGTCCTGTGAGAAGCAGATCCATCACCAGAAAACTGAGGTTAAATCAGCAAACACAATGATGATCTATGAAAAGAAAAAAAAGTGCAACTGCAAACTCTCTTTTTTTTAAGTTTAATGAACCCAGACCTGCTGCCTCTTTTCTGTTTGTGATCTGATGCCAACATGGATTCATGTGCCTGTTTTCTATTTTGGTTTTAGTTTTTAGTTATAAGCAATTCATTTAAAATAAATCTCTGAACAGCAGCCCTCATACTGTAATATCTAATGGTAACTTGACTCTATTCTAATCTGTATTGTTGCTACATTTAAAAAAGGGAGGTTTTAAGCAGTGGAGAGATGACAGTGAGACAGGGAGAAAGTCTATATGGGGGGGAGAATAAAAGTAATACCCTGTGGGACTAAAACCAGGCAGCTCCACGTACAACAGCAGCACAGGCGCTCACATTTCTGACACTTCCAGGTTTCTTGCTTCCTCACACACAGGCACACACAGGCACACACAGGCGCACACACACACACACACACACACACACACACACACACACACATGAATCTTCCTCTCCTCTCTCTAACTTACTGTCGGTGGTGTCAGAGTCATTGCTGCTCGTGGAGTATTTTCTCCTCTTCTTTTCGCTCTCCATCTGTCAAACAGGGAGTGTGGGGGGGGGGGGGGGCAGGGAAGGAGAGAGAGAGAGAAATGGCGAGTGAGAAGATGTTCACCATGAAAACACTAGTGTTAATGAAATAATGTGCTGATGGCATCAATCCGTCAGAGCCTCAAGCGGGCAGACGGCCAGAATAAACCCACTCCATTACAATTACACATTAGAGCTTCAGACACGCTGAGAACTTCACAATCATTCAGTTGTTCCGTTTCTTCACTTACAGTGGGAGTCCTTGTACATGCCCATGACAGCCAACTTATCCAGCACTAGTGCTGTATTCTCTGGGGGGGGGGCATTGTACAAGTCCCTTTTCATGCATCTGTTTTAATACTCCAGGTACTTCTTCTATCAAAAAAGAGAAACCTAAACAACACATGGCAATAAAAACCACCAGCTTTTCTCTGACAATAATTTATAATACCCCTTTTAAAATATATTTATTTTGTTCTTTTGTCACTTACCCTTCTAATTTTGAGATTGCAAACTCTTAAAATGTACAGTAGTAGTGATTTTCTCTCAGCTTGCACACAATTAATTTTGGAGTTGAAGACTTTTTAATCATTTTGTTAATCCCAAGAGAAGAACACCAATGTAAAAAAGGAAAATATGCTCATCAGAATTTCTACAAATGTATCCAAATCCCAACAGGACAAATGATTTAAGTCACAAAGTGTGTGTGTGTGTGTGTGTGTGTGTGTGTGTGTGTGTGTGTGTGTGTGTGTGTGTGTGTGTGTGTGTGTGTGTGTGTGTGGTCTGTCTCCAACTGGTGCAGTCACAGCATGTGAATGGCTGGAAACATTTTTCTTCTATTTTTACAGAGCTTATTTGTTACCAGATTTCAATGTTGATGTTCCCTGTTAAGAAAAGCCCAAATAACACAAATTTTCCTAGACAGACAACACATGTATAGTTTGGATGTAGAGTTACATCCAGTAACCGAGAGGTGAGATGAAATGGAGAAAAGTTGCATTCACGTGGATCACATGCGGCCTGAAGCACAGGAGTCTGATCTGAACAGAGCATCCAACATCATCCACAGCTGCTGCTGGATCTCACATAGAGGCAGGAGGATTTGAATCCATTTTTTTTCTCTTCATGGTTAGGGCATAGGGCGTGTGTTGTTAAGGTGGCCATTTTACCTATAAAGCACTTAAGGAAAACACTGCATTAACCTTGAACTTTGGGGCTGACAGGTTAAAGCCTGTTAAGATTCCAGGTTGTCACCAGCACAATATGTCCGAGCTCACGTCTTCCATTCTTTTATACCGTCAATGATCTGGATATTTTTTAGGAATGAGGTGCATATGTGAATACAATTAAGTGCTTAAATGTGGCAATGTTAGAAGTCAAATCCCATGTGGACCACTAAGGAAGATTCCCCCGACCTTTTAAGAAAAGGAATGAGCTTAATACATAGACAGAAAATGTAATCCTACCTGGTGGTCTGCTTGTCAGTATGATGCTACATTGCAACTAAATCCTGGTTAGGATTATCATGAAAAGTAAAGATGAAAATTTCAGACCAAGGAGGAAAAGAAACTGCCTGTAGAAAGAAATATTGAAGCTCTTGTCTAGGTCGCTGGAGGGCTAGAGCAGAAGAAAATATAGTGTGCACTTGGAGGGAAAAAAGGAGGTCATGGGTCAAGAGTGTGTGAAAGAGAGAAAAATGAAGCAAAAAAAGATAGAGTCAAGAAGTCAAAAGGAGGTTTTGGTGTTCTGCTACACCAAGGCAGGAAAGCTAAGCGAGGAGGAGGAGGAGGGTTACAAGCTTCACTGTGGGGATGGGGGAGATTTATGTGGCTGTAAAACTGGGCTATTCCCTCTTATATGGGGCTCTTCCTGCACCCCGGCCTCCCTGCCTGCCCTACACACACTTAACTACTCTGACATTTATGCTGACAGAAAAACACTACGCTTTTTCAGAGCCTTTGAGTATTATCATTCCCGGGACCTGCCACCTTCCCTTTCCCCCTCTTCACCTTTTCCTCCCCTGTCTTCATCTTCCCTTTCCTTACAATAACAGGGACACAGGGAGTCTGCGGAGTGAGGTTAAGTACGTTATTGACTTACACAGCCCCCCTCTCTCTCTCTCTCTCTCACCATCTCTCCACCTCGTCCCATACGTCTAGCTCTCCCTCGTCTCCCTGCCCTCGAGGATAGTTGTTAAGTACATCATTGACTTCCTCCAACAACGTCAGTCTGACGGAGAGTCTGCACGCTTTGCTGTAGCTCAGGGTTTCCCCTCGCCTATTAAACTCACCGGCGACCCACTTAAACCACACTCGGTAATAAAAACATTTTGTTTCGTTTTTTTAAAAAGCATACTAGTCATTTCTTCACTGACCACCCAACGGAAAATGTGAAGCTGTCTTAACTGTCAGCTAAGAAAAAGAAAAAGTGACATAAAAATACTGCTACATGTTGAAATGAGTCGCTTTATGAGATGTTTGAAGTATTTACAACAACTGGGTATTTTATGGCTGACATCACATGGGCTTAACCAAACACCAAGGACAAATACATAAGACCTTTTGAGAAACCAGTTGACTTAATGAGCATAGAAAGGCTAGCTTGTGCCAGAGATATTTATTCAGGTGTCTCCTACATTATAAGGTAAGTCCCACACATACCTGGGGCAACAGCTGTGGAGGATTATTTTTCATGATCAGTTTAAGCAGGGCTCAACGCATCAATGTTCTGATCTTGCATTATCGCATTAGATATAAGATATTCCTACACCACTTGAAATGTTTAGATCAGGTTTATAAACTGCATTTATCATGAGCTAGGAGGCTTTCAAATGTTTGAAAATGCCACAAGAACAAATCATTTCGTCTGTAAATCAGACAATCCAGCTATGCTATAGTCCCAACGGTTCTACTTGTCTCTCCTTCACCCTCATCCATAATCTAGCTATGTGAAGTCAATTACCCAGAACTTCCGCCAGATACCTGTGCATTGCGTGTCCGCTGAGATGCAGCGCAGCCGAGCCAGTAGAAGCACACACACCTATCAGCTCTGCTGTCTTAATTGAGCGGGGACGGCCTGAACAAGCATCTGGTGGAATTTGGGCTGTAGGAGCAGCGCTTTCAGAAACTTCAACACTTCCACCTGATAAGAGTTTGAGAGAAAAGGAAACTTTTCCAATCATTATAGATGACAAAATATCTGTAGATTATGTTTCTGTCCATTGACCAATCTCACAAACCATTGGCTATCGTCTGATGATTTAAGCCTCTGGGGCCATACACATGGCGTCTTTAATCATTGTTCGATGATACCCAATAGGTTTATAGATGCATTCCACCTCTTTCGCTCTCCACACGCATTGGTTTCCTACATACAAACAATGCCTGCTCAAACATGATTGGTCGATAAAACAAAACTAGAGGCTTCAAGTCACTGAGGCGCAGCAGCTGGGTTTACTAATTGGCGTGTAAGGTTACCTTGTTGGATGAATGAAAGTTCAATTCAAATAGCATTGTTGCACGTGCCAATCATTTATTGTACGTCCATTGGCTGCACATGATTTCCACTGTTCCACACCAAACACCCGCTTGTAACTCTTGCATGCAACTGCCTGGCGGTCAAAAATCTGTTTTCACTTCTGGGTGGACCACCTGACCGGTAACAGAGGTTCCTACCTTATATAGATAAACGTCAATCCCCCTGTGAGATCCTTTACACAAACACCACATGTTATTTTGATAATGTGCTTCTACAGGACCTTTTACTATATTTTTGGTAGGTCTGCATGCTTACAGGTGAAGAGTCAGCTGGTTACTCAATGTACATCACACAGTCTGGGTAAACACACATCTGTTAACAATATGAATGTATGAACTGCATACTGTATTTGCCACTTCAATCAAAGTAAAGCTCTCGTAGCAGCTGTGCAAGGTTTATATCTGTGAACTTTTAATGACGCCCACAGCACACAAACACAAAAAAACGAATCTAATCCCAGGTGTGTGCAAATGCGCAATGAGATGACAGAATAGATGCCTCGAAAAAAAACGAAGTTAACAGGGATAAAGCAAAGGTAAAGAAACGTCAAAGCAGGAAAAACACAGGTGTAAACAATAACATTCATGATGGATGAATTTCAAAAGTCTCAAGACACTAATTAAATCAGCATACAAGAAAACACACACATGCAGACATCTCACAGATACACACATCAGAAGTGTATGAAGTCTCTTGAATCTTAACTTCACACACTATTTGTGTATTTGTTATAAACAAGTTAGGACTAAAAGGTAGAAGAAATTACAGGTAAGTGCAACATTCACGGTTTCTTTTGTGTTCAGCAAGGCCCCGAGTCATCTGCTGCAATTTGAAACAATACAATCTATTTTTTATTCACAGCAGCCATCTTTTTTATGCCAGTTATTTCTACAAGACGTTTTCACTTCAAAAAAGGTTGTTGATACTTTGGTTTGGAATAAACTTGACTTCAAACTTCAAACTGACATGTCAGTGAGGTGTTGCCAGTCGTTAACATCTGGTGTGCTGAATATGCTAACTCAGCGATGCTTGGCTAAATCAGATATGGAGAACTTTATTTCAGTGTTTCACCATAAAAATGTTCATTTCTTAACAGCAGTAGGAAAATAATGATTTAGACTTTAATTCAACATCTGTCACAGTTTTTACAAGTTTGCTGTTTTCAGTTAAGGCTGTTATGACAAAAATATGATTTAAGCGCTTGATTATACTGTATGGCCTCTCAGAGGGGAAAACTCCCACCGCCACTTTTCTGGCTGTATTGACCATAACTGGAAACCATCATCAGCCACTCAAACAAAAGTTTGCAGCTGAAGGTTGTTTAGTCTAACGGCCAGATTCACAACAAAACAATGACTCAGATGTCTTATTTTAGTGTGCAATTCAGAAACAATAAACAGTTACTGTTTGTTTTTTGATAATTGAAAATAACTTTTGGATGATTTATGCTTAGCACTAGGAAACAAGCTCATCGATTTACTGGAAAACTGATCAGCACTGGCTCCACATGAAATCTATAATAGAATTTGAACTATCTTTCTTTTGATATTTGCTGATATTTTCACTGCCATGCATGCATTTCCCTGTCTGTGTTAACTTATTCATCTTTCATCACACTTTTTCAGCCCATCTTTTCATTGTGGCATCCTACCAATGAGTCTGGTTCTACTTGAGGTTTCTGTCTGTGAAAAGATGATTTGTCTTGCCTCTCTTTCCAAGTGCTTACTCATGGTGGCTTCATGTTGTGTCTCTCCAATAGTGTATTAAGAGAATAGTCTAAAGCTGCTCTTTTTGTAACGTTGATTGAGATTACTTTTTGTAACCATTGGGGCTATATCATTTCAAACTGATTGACTGACTGATTTATTGTTGACAAAGTATTTCCAGGGTGTGTTTCCCATGAAGCTGTTAAGGGGCTTACACCAGTGATTCTAAGCCTACAGGGCTGTCTTTTTAACCTCTTGTTCTGGTTGCGCTTCATTATTTATCAATGTGAATGTAAGGGACGAACTGCTGGCCTGAAAAGTAAAAGAACTGGCAGTAACTGGAAATGTCACTGTATGTTTTTAGAGCTGCCCTTCCTCCCTTTTGGAACCATCCCCTTCTGGAGGCAAACTAACGTCTCACAAACTGCTCCAAGTTCATTTCTATCCATCCCTTTGTCTCGCTAATTCTTCTACAGGTGGAGACCTGATTTCCTTCTTCTTCCTCCCCCTCTCTCTTTCATCTTTAGCTCCCTTGTCTATTCTACCTCTCTCTGTGTCCCTTTTTTCCATGCAATCTGCAGTACAGACAACCCTGTCTCAATCAGTCCAGTGAACCAGAGCCCAAAGCTCAGATTGAGATATTACTTGTTTTCTCTGGAGAGATTGAGTGGGTCGGGGAGGGGGGGAAAAAAAAGAGAATACGGAAAAGATTCTCAAATGTACAACTTTATCTCAATCAGGCGAGTGAACCAGACTCTCTGACTGCACTGACTTACACCCTGAACACTGAAGCAAGAGAAGAGAAAGAGAGAGAGAGAGAGAGAGTCTGACTGCTGTCTAGCCAAACAGTTATATCAGATGCAACTGGAATTGAATGGTGTGCTATTATCTGTAAAGCTACAACTCAAATGCATACCGTCACATCGTTTATCGTGTTTACAATTTAACTCTTGATGTTGTTTCTAGCCAAAACCACTGTCTGGTGTATCTATTATACTGTAAAACACTTCCAAGTTTGTCTTTCCTTAAACAATCCTCTGTACTAAAAAGGGAGTAATGTCTTTAACATTTCCAGCAGCAGCTCGCTTCAATCAAGAAGCTGTCATATCAGGAAAAATAGGCTACAAGCAGATGTCCAGAGTAAAATACAATAGACCATGGCTGTTTGGGTTTATTTGTATTTAAGGCTATTACGACCTAATCGGGCCAATAGTAGCCTAATTCATTAAATTAAATCCAGCTATGCAATGGCAATGCTATGTCTGCTTCAAATACAATGTGGACAGATTAGAATTTGACAGCCACGTGTTGGGAATAAGACATCAGGAGTTTTCTTATGTCATTACAAGATCTGAGTTTCATTCAATGTAGTCTCCTTTAATGTGACTTGTCCATCGTTAAATTCTTGTAAATCCCAATCTCACTATGGTAGAATGCCCGACCTTCTGGCCTATACACTTTTAAAAGAAAGTGTCTGCTGTATGCAAAGTCATTGCTGTAAATAAAAGCTATATATCTATTGCTTTACACACAAGATTCAATGATCCTCTTTCCACTGCCGCTCATCAATACTGTAACAAATCCAAAATCCCCAGGTTGGTCCGAGCAGACTAAATCTCGGGACTTTGTGGCACACAGGGCTAGTAGAGTTCATTAGCCAGACACCTGACATGTTGATGATACAGAGCACAGTGGTAGGGCCAAGTTTTTCCTCTTAAACCAGGAAAACAGAACACTCAAACATAGGACAAATACCGGTATAACTGAAAATGCCAGATCTCACTCTCAGGCTGAAGGTAAAGTAGAAAGGTTGGGACTGGCTGTCATCAACCACTGAAGTCTACCAATATAACATTAAAGATCAATAGATTTAGAGAATATGCAGCTGGAACAGCAATCAAATCAAAAAGTGTTGGACCTAAAGACACAATAGGTGTAAACTTTGAATGTATAACAGTCCAGCTTGTTGTTAGTTTTTATACTTCCTTGGTGTTTGTTGCACCACACTGTCCCAGCACTGTGGAAACCTGCACTGTGTCAGAGAGCTGAGGAACAACAATAGCCGGAGGCAACCAGCTGTCAAACTCAATGAACCCCTGTTGAACAGGTTATAGAACACTATCAAGTAGAAAGAAATGCAACCATATTATGAAATAATGTGGTTTTTGGTTTGGCTGAACTTATCTGACTACATAAAAAAATATGTCTCCTGGCTACATGAGTAGAGAGCTGAAGTTTGGAGAGAGAGCAGAGAGGAGGGACGAGATATAGAGAACGATGTCGGGTTGTGAAGACAAGGATCATGCATCAAAGGGAAAAAAAAGAAGAAAGATATCCCAAAAGATGCAGGTAGACAGAAATATGAATGATAGAGTGGAAAGAACTCCACACGGTGAGTCGATGTAATGGCAAGAAAGACAGTCTGAGAAAGACAGCATGAAGCACACACACACACACACACACACACACACACAAAGACACTCTTATCATATCCACATCAACAAAATAACATTTTCAATAAACACATCTACAATATATATAAATGACCACCTATTGAAAACTGAAGGATGAACACTGAGAACATGAACCACCTTAACCTTTAAGCTGCCTACATGCTGCTCTAATCACCGTGCTGTATTAAGCAGAGCTAGCCTTGCTAATGAGCTCATTAATTTAAATAATAAGGTAATGGTGTGAATAAAAAAAAAAAAATCCTGGTTAATATGCAGATTTAACAGAGGAGACCCGCACTGCAAGTATACAATCTGTCCAAAGTCATGTGTTGAGTTGTGTGAACATACATTCAGACAGACGCCACCACGAGGGCACAATGTCCTGCCTAATGTCATTATGGGGGCAAGGTATTAACATGAGAGAAGCAAGCATGCACAATTTGTACATTAGCGAACATACAAATACACATTAATATACATTACACACACACAGAGACACTTCAACAGTTGGCATGCACTCTGCTGTCCTGTGGCAAAGCTGCATTACATTTAAGAGCTATGTGACGGAGTATGGCCTCCTTTTCATGCAGAGCTCACATCAGCCAGGGGGGCTAATGAAGAGCACGCACGGTGAACACACAAACACAATGGACTCGCATGTACAAACAACACAGAGGAAAAGGCAAGCTGCATGGCTAATAAACGACCCATTAGAATGTGGTGTAATTGATTCAAAAGTAATCATCCGCACAACGGTTACAAGTAAACATCAGCCCGGAATAATATTAAGTCAAGTGTAATGAAACCAGCCTGTTTACTCCAGATTTAACCATGTTAGTTAGTTTAGTGTAATCTAGTCAGGTCTAAATACTTCAGCCGATTAGACTCTTATTCTGAAAAACCACACAGGTCTTATTGATTTGTGTACACAGCTCGGTAAAGCTTTGCTGAGCATTACATTTCACAAAACCATATTCACTAATAACTAAAAATAAATGGAAGGAGAAACAAAACAAATGCTGCTCTTACTCAAAGCCCGATATTGGCTGGTAGCAGTATTCCGTTGCTGCTGCAGATTGTAAGTGCTAAAGTGTGACACCAATGTTCCTGTGTGGCCTGTGTTTGGACTTCAACGTGATAACAACAGCAGCAGGACCCATACTGACTGTATAGTATAGTCATCATTCATAAATAATGATTCTTCCTTTTTTTGACAGTTGAATTTATAATTTGTCTTCTGAATACATTGAATTGCACTATTTTCAATAAGAAAGGAAAGCTACTAGAGGCAGAGTATTGAAGGAGATGTAGGTCACCTAAACCAAATATTGTCCTGCTTTGAGGGAGTCTTTAGAACAATGTCAGAAAATTCTGAAGGCTGCCCATCAATTTGAAAAGGTTTACAAATCTGGCACTCGTGTTGCAAGAAAATCCTGCACAAATTTACAATAATGTTGGCGCTGTAGCTTTATGACATACAGCAAACATTTGCATGGTTGTATACAGGACAGACAGGCTGGAGAAGATGCATCATTCTGGATCACTTAAGCACAAGCTCGCTCTAGAAGACCAGGAAACTCACAGACCAATTGCAGAACTTTAAACTCATTCCATATGACGCTTCTTAGCCTATTATAACTCTGAATCTGCTGCTTGAATGTATCAGTGATGGATGAATAATGATGATGATATAATCAAAATCCATGAAGCAGTTGACTGAGGAAAAGTTGAAAAAAAAAAACATCATAAAACACAAATAACAGTAACCTAAAATGTAAACCTGACTCACAGGTTTGGTTTCATACAGCCCCCTTCAACTCCCATTTGAACGCTCTCATTTTCTGTGCATAGCTTAGTGTCAGCCCAAAACACTTTCAATAAGACAAACAGCGAGAAGGTTGACAAAGCATGCTGGGAAAGTCAAGTCGCCTGGGGAGCTAATTAATTGGCTGACTATGACACTGCCGGGAGCACAGAGTCTGACTAAGCGCTTAAAGGGGACCACTCTCTGAAATGTGAAACAGACCGGGCCTGAGAAAACAAACGTATGTAGACTCTGAAACTGCAGGTGGGAGGGAAAACGCTTGTGTCAGCTATTTAACCAGAACACAGGCTCTTAAACACAAACTTATGTCAGTAAAAAGAGGGTGAGCCTGAGCACAGAAACCCAGTTTGGATGTTGGAGGAGAGTCAGGTGAGAGTACTTTTCAAGGAGTAGAAATGTAGACTTGATGCCTGTTCCAGGGTGTGCTCACACTCGCAGCATGTTTAGCAGCTCATTCACACTCTGGAGCTTTTCTTCTCCTTTTTTTTCCCCTCATTTGGGCGATGAACAATACAAGTAACGCAGAGGAAACCTGCACCTGAAAATCTCACAGTGTACTCAAAATTACCTTTTACATGTGCACGGTATTCTCCTGTATATAAATGTATGAGGTTTTTTTTTAAGTCTTTTCGTTTTGGCAGTTTTTCCACAGGTTAGCAGCATAGAAGTTGGGACATGTCAAAACAGTTTTTTGAAAAGCAAAACGAGTTATTTAGCACATTGATCTCATCATCTCAGACTGTGCATGCCGATTGTTGCTGTGTGTAATGAGCATGCATCAAAAACAACAACGCTAATGGCAATTTCCCTGTTGCCTCTTGTTCGGTGAGCACTGCCCTGTCTACTTCCAACTCAAAAATGGAAAATGGAGCTACTATTGTTTGTGTTTATACAGTATGTACAATCACGCATCCCCTGGAACTTCTATTCATTGATTGATAAAGCGTCAACAGGAATATTTTCGCCATCAAGTCACATATCCTCCGCCCATCCCTCTCATTTTAAGCTGCCGAGACCCTCACCCACGCATTCATCACCTCCAGGTTAGACTACTGCAACAGTCTCCTCTACGGATCACCATCACACTCACTCAAGAAACTCCAATACATCCAGAACTCCGCTGCTCGTCTCCTCACACACTCCCGCACCAGAGACCCCATCACCCCTGTTCTTCCATGACCTCCACTGGCTCCCCATCCCCCAGCGTATCAACTTTAAAGTCATTTCATCACACTTCATCACAACCACTAACTCCCACACTCCCTCCCCCCCTTACATTACTTCTTCGCTGTACTGTCCTTGTCGTTTTTTGTTTTGTTTTATTGTTTTTGTCAAAGCGTCTTTGAGTTATCAGAAAAGCGCTATATAAAACCAATGTATTATTATTATTATTATTATTATGTGTTTTTTTTTCTTTTTTGGATCCAATAAGGATGGAGATATCTTTAACAGGGTTGTGGTAAAACAAGCAGGACAGAATCCTTCTTGAATAGGAACCGGTTTGGATGGGGCGTAAATGGGATATAACATAAATAAGTCCTCTGACAAAACCACTTGTGTCCCTGGATAGCAGATAAAAGTCTTGAAAATGGCTCAAATTCATCACAACTAGCCACTTAGAATAAACCTAAATTGTAAACAAACCCTCACTATTCGCTACTGATAATCCAATCTGCACTGCTGTTAGCACTGTTCCAAAAAAAGACTATCATTGGATCCAAACATTGTGTTGACAAGTGTCCAGGCCGCATGTATGAGCACTTTTGATCCCAAGATACAGAAGAGTTTGAAACATCTATCACTTATCAAAGCTATATAAATGCAGCCGATGTAAATTCATCTGTGTCAGGATGAAGCAGTCAGATTCCACTCTTCCAGATGATAATGATGAATTAAGTGTCATGAAAAAAAAAACCTCTTTTGGTTTTAAAACGTCTTGACAGCAGCATGTGGTCTACCTCAGGCAGGAATACATGTTTTGAAAGTGTGTCACTTAAGTCAGATCAGACCTGTCAATCAAACAGTATGACTGGGACAGAGAGATCTTTTATAGTCTAAGATTGTTCTGTTTCTGCTGTCTTCTTCTTCTTGTTAAGTTATGTCAGTTTCGTGATGCTTTCTTTGTACTATTCTTGCTCCTTTTTGAAAAAGTCACTGAGAGACCCAGTAGCACAGTTGTCAGTGATTCTCCTTTTCACAGGTTTATACGTTTTTAATTAATCCAGTCAGGCTTTGATCCACATAATGCCTGAGTACAAAACATACATTTGATGAACACAGACGTCAGAAATGCAACAAAAATGCACCAAACTCAGATATTAGAAGCTGAAAAGTTAGAGAATTTGTTTGACAAATTTGTATGTATTAAGTTGCCAGTTTACTGACTGAGTTATACAAAAGCTCATTGTTTTTTACACTTTAACTGGTAGTAGATTCAGCCATGGCCAATTCATCAATCAGCTCAGGAAACTAGTAAAACAGAGAACAGTTAAATCAAACAAACTTGTCAAAAGTTGTTCAAGTTGACAAACTTGTCTCATTTGAAAGAAGAAAAAAAAACAGGATGCTTGCTGGACTTTCTGTCTGTCTGTTGTCTTTCTTCAAGCTTCCCAATCCATCCGACTGGCCGCCTCCCATTTGTCACCCTGTCCGTCCTTCTGTCTGCCTGTAAGCTTGCCATCTGTCTTTCTGTCTGTCTGACTGCTTGACTCTTTGCCTCTCTGCCCGGATGCCCATTTGCCTGCCATCTGTTTGTCTGTCTGCAAGTATGTCAGCCCTCTGCTTGTCTGCCTGTCTGTCTGTCTGTCTGTCTGCGCTCTCCCTGTGGATGACTGTGCATTTACTTCAGGAAAAACAGTGTTTTGGTTCTTGTCTTTTTCAGCACTTTGCAGCACTTAAGGTCAGCTCACTACAACTGCTGCCATGATGGTGATCTATTATTAAGAGAGTGTAGCTGCACTGACCCAGCAGGTAACACACACTTATACACACACAGCGCTCTCTCGGGATGAGTAGGCAGTCTGGCTGTCAAGACATTAAGTGACTGGTGGAACATCTGGACACACCCACACAAACACACAAACACACACACACACACACACACACAGACACACACACACAGGGATAGAGATGAAGATACACATATGGGTTTTATCTATGATGCACATAAAGTGTTTAAAAGGAATATCAGTCCAGCAGAAAAAGAAGGTTTTCTGCTGCCACATTTCAAGCAGACGAACAGGAACACAGTAGAATTACACAAGCATCAGCGAGCACAATCTGCAAAAGCAGAGCTGTTTGCCAATCAACACACACACAAACACACAAACTAGCCAGTGCTCAGAGCTCCTTGAGGAGCCAGAGGTCAGTCAGTTTGATAAAGAATCCTTGCATATAAATTGCTTCATAACAAGCCATCTCTCTGAGGCAAAGCTGCATCTGTGTGTGTGTGTGTCTGTGTGTGTGTGTGTGTGTGTGTGTGCGTGTATGTATGTATGTTTGTATGTGTGTGTGTGTGTGTGTGTGTGTGTGTGTGTGTGTGTGTGTGTGTGTGTGTGTGTGTGTGTGTGTGTGTCCAAGGAAAAAATTTGTAGATCAGTGCATTGTGAGTTTACTTCTGTTGTTTGTGCGCACATGTTTTTGTGTGTGTGTGTGTGTGTGTGTGTGTGTGTGTGTGTGTGTGTGTGTGTGTGTGTGTCTCTCTATCAGTGAGTTGATGTAAAAGGGTAAAACCTGCTTGCCTGGGGAACAAAAAGCCTTTAAAAGTATTTAAATCTTTATCATCTTTCTAACCAGGGAAATAGAGCACTTCTTTCTTTTTTTCCTGTCTTGCTTTCTTCCCATCAATTTCAGGGCGCTTGTAGCCAAGTGTTTTTTTTTCCACGCACCCCATGTACAGAGGCTGTAGTCCTCAAAGTGGACGGCCCGGGTTCAAATCCAACCTGTGGCTCCTCTCCCGCATGTCATTCCCCACTCTCTCTCTCTTTCTCTCTCTCTCTCTCTCCATGATTTCCAACTCTATCCACATAAATCTTAACACACATAATAAATTCCACACATTCAATGTAACCCTTCCACCTTTGTTTTCTATATTCTAAAAGATGTTCTTTTTCCACTGCTGCCAACTACATCGTCCAGCAATTAAATGTTGCAGACAAAGCTGGCTCTCTCACCTGCTAGCCCATTACTTTACTTTCTAGCTTCCTGAATATTTCCTCTTCTTGGAAAAAAAAGAAGATATACAGGATGAGATGGGACTGACTGGAGTGTGCCTGTGCTCTTCTTTGCATGTGTGCATGACTGTGTGGGTTGAGAAACACTTTTCTGTGCAGTGCCAAAGCTTTGTGTAAAAGTAAGACAGCAACACAGCAAGAAGGCATGCAGGGAAAACCGCAACAGTGAGACATACACACGTCCAAGACTATTTTTACTCTCTTTTCTTTCCGACTCCTACCCAACACTTCAACCACACACACACACACACACACACACACACACACACACACACACACACACACACACACACACACACTTATTCTAGATGGCGTCACTAGAGAGAAGGTTGGCAAAAAAAGAGGTGCACATCGACAGGTTTGAAAGGTACAGAGAGAAAAAGCACAAAAGAAAGGAATCACAAAGATTTATAAAGTGAAGGTGAGAAGCAGTGAGAGAAAGAGAACAAAGAGAGAGAGAGAGAGAGAGAGAGAGAGAGAAAAAGATGGATGAAAGAGAGAGACAGAGGGAGATGGGAATATAGGGCAACCTTTATGAATGAGCTGAAATAATTCAAATGTCAGGGTGTATGTGTGGGTGATCTTGGAATTTGCATTCACCAATGTGTGATGTCGGACATCAAGAAATTACCTTAACATCAAACACATGACCACACGTGCAAACACACACACACACACACACACACAGAGATGTATTTGCTCACCAAGGACTAAAAGAAAGGGAAAAAAAACAGTTGACAGATCACACACATCAAACGCCGTCATCAAGGCCACGCAAACAGGTGAGCAAGAAAGAAGAGACAGAAACCTACTCACACTGCAGCATGAGAGGTAGAAACACACATTCACATAAACACCTCTCCATACACACGTGTGTGTGTATGTGCTCTGTATTATGCATAAAATAAACAGAAATCCACTCGTCAACATCCTGTCATTTCAAGAAGAAAACATTTATCTGGTGTCTGGATGGAGCGCTGCTGTTTAGGGACATGTTTTTGTATTCAGTTCTCTTATTTAGACGAGTCACTTTAAGTGTGTCACGATGATTCCCCATCAGTGGTTTACCTGACACTAAAATGTCAATTATCTCTGCAACACTTGAATTGGGTATATGTTACCTTTATAGAGAAACAGGAAGCAAGTACAACATGTACTTAATCAGGTTGTGTTTTTTATATTTCACATTAAAGATATTTTTGTTTTTTTCCATATTGCGCCGATGGCCTAGTGGTTAGTTTGCTTGACTCAAGTACAGAGGCTGTAGTCCTCAAAGCGGGCAGCCCGGGTCCAAATCTGACCTGTGGCTTCTTTCACACATCTTTCTCCCCAGTGTCTGACTCTATCCACGGTCCTGTCCCTCCAATAAAGGCAGAAAGATTCTTAAATAAATTGATATATTAAAAAAAAAGATTCACGAAAGATGAACATGAATGGCTTCTCCGACTTTTAATAGACTGCTAAAATATTAAATAGTAAGCAAAACACGCAATGCATGTTAAAGTTTGGCTTTTCCTTGTTTAATGGTGCATCTTGTTTCCAGCCATGTGTGATGTCATGATAACCTGCATCATTCCACATTCACAGAGTTAAAATAAGTTAATAATAATGGTAAAAAATCACAAGATCCATCATCTGTTTCACCTCAAAGACCTTCACACCGAAAGCGTAATCAACAATAAATGAAAGATGATTTTGAATCGAATCGTAACCCCCCCCCCCCCGAATCAAAATCAAATTGTGAGATACTCAAAGACTCACACCTCTAGCGCTTCACTTCTCAGCAAGCAACTTGAATCTGAGAGTTTACCCACATACACACCAACATCTTCTGACTGGAAGGCTCAGAGCCACTTAAGAGCAGTCATGAGTCACTCGCTGATATCACCATCACCATTCCCATCAGCCCTCTCCCCTGTGCCCCCTCCACCCCTCCTTCCCCGCTGATCACTCTGTGGGGATCAGCTGGATGGAGGAAAGCTTCTTCTTTATGTCCAATAAAGAAGGTTATTGTTTGGGTTTTTTTTTGGTACTGCTATCAGGGGAGTAAGGCTAACTGGATGTGAATTCAAACAGAAACAAAGAATGAACGGTTTTTGGTAGCTGTAGCGTGATTTAAATTAAGACTTATGGCGCTATTAAAACATTTAAAAAGCTTAAATGGAAAATTAAGGATGTTTAAGATTTTTTTTTTTACACACAAAAAAATCAGAAATGGACGCCATAGGTGGCAGGCCCCCAATAGCCAGTAAGGGACAGTCAACCGTAGCTACCTGCCTGCCATCGCTTAAGAACCGCAGCACAACACCAGGGAAGCCAGGATGGCTGGATTGAGAAAGGAAGCACTGAGTAGAGGAAGCTCTCAGTCCCCTAACTACCACTTCTGATTTCTAACAGTTTCTCTTTTTGTTACCTGAAAAAGTAGCAGAGAGAATCACTCCCATGATTCCCCGCCAACCCTCGACGTCATCTTTTGTTAATTTTTTTGATTGAGAGCCCCCTGGTGGCGGAATTTACATACTGTGCCTTTAAGCGATATCAGGAAAAAATTTGGAGATAATTACAAGTGATGAAACAAAGTATCAGGCAAGTGAAGAAGTTGAGGGAATAAATTGATGTCAGGAGGAAGTATATATGAAAACTATCTCTCCGAAGACATACTCATACTGTAATATATGGTACACAATATGTACACACATGTGCACAACAACCAAAGAGGTGTCGGGCCAAACAAACGAGCCACAGAAATCAAATAGATTTCCTTTATCACCTTGCTGGCTCCAGCCACCAGAACATTAACACACTATTTATTGATGCTGCCACTGCTCCTGCTGCTGCCGCTGCATCATGGGAGCAGGAACGAGAGAGCGAAAAACAGGAGAGAGGGAAAGAATTAATGAATAAAAAAGGGGGAAAAAAAACAGGGAGCGAAGAGGCTGAGGTCCAAATAATTTTCTTGCTAAGCCTTGCGCTCTGTCTCCTGAAATCTGCTGACAAACAATGCAGGAGGTGAGTCTGAGCCAGTCAGGCTGGGGCTCTGCCAACGAGCCAGGAGGAGGGAGAGCAAAAGGGGAGGACAGGTGGGAGGAGAGAGGGACGGGGAGAGACGGAAACAGAGAGAGGGATGGAGGATTGATGCATCGCTCCTGTCTCCACTGCCATCAGGAGCTCATTAGCTCCTGGAAAGGAGGAAAGTAAGGGATGAAAAAGGACAGAAAGATGGAAGATGAGCCCTCTGCCCTTTTCCTCCGGCGACCCTTACAAACATCTCCCTGTTTACTTACCTGCACCTCCCCTCCTCCACCCCTCCTGTCGACTTTCATTCTATACTCTCTGCGTCTCCTCCTCTGCTCTACCTTCTGTCCCTGCTAGTTTCACCTTACCTGTCCTCTCATTTATCACCTTCACCTCTTCTCTCTATCCCTCTCTACATATTTAACCCCCGCTTTAACCATTTTCATACTCTTTCCTTTCGTCGCTTTATATGCATCAACCTTTACTTTCTTACTATCTGAAGAGAAACTTTGTCCTTATGGTGCCAAAACTCAGTAAAGTAAAAAAAAAAAAACAATCCAATTCCCCTGAAATCTCTGCTCTCATGCCTTCTTTAATTCATGTTGATGTATTTCATGGTTAAAGTTAAGAGCAAATATAATCCTGCAGGATTGCACTGTTAAACATTTCCATCTCAGAGCACCGGGTGTTCAAACAGCAGAGGAGGGCCTGACATACTGTTTCAGTCTGTTGTTTACTCACCCACTCTCTCCCCACAAACATAAATGCACCAACTCCTGAAACTCTTCCCATCAGGAGCTCAGGCAGCATCTGTCAGAGCCTGTCCATCACTCTGCATCCACAGAGATGGAGTAGGTAGACTTGGGGGGGGGTTACAGTCAGATATATGAAGATAAAAGTAGAAAGTATCTTATGGAGTAAATGTTTCTGGAACATAACTAACTTTTTCCTGAAGGAAACTTGACATTATCATTTCAATGACAGTATTCTTCCAATGTGTAGGTATTGTTGGACGTTAAAAGCAGGACAAAATGCATGGTGCAGTGGTCAGTGTTGACCACTTTTTCAGTTAGAAGTAATGGGAACCGGGGGCGCTGATGGCACAGTGCCCCATGCATGGAGGCTGTAGTCCTCCAAGCTGGCGGCCCGGGTTCAAATCCAACCTGTGGCTCCTTTCCAGCATGTCATTCCCCACTCTCTCTCTCTCTCTCCCTAATTTCCAACTCCATCCACTGTCCTATCTCTCCAATAAAGGCACAAAAAGCCAACAGCACCTGACTGATGCAAAACAAACCTTTGCACCACAAAGAACGGTGATAGCAGAATAATGCTAGACACAGCGTGTGGCAGGGCAGCTGACACCAGTCTGTTACCTGCTCTGACACTCTTCTCCAGTAATGAAGCAGTGAAGTACTGTAGACGTCAACCATTCTGAAGCAGACTTTATTCAGTTTCTGCTGCTGGACTTAGTGGTGTGCTGGGATTTACAATTGATTATGAGCAGGGCATGCAGCATTATTTAGGTGGTGAGTGAGCTTGAGTATTAGGAAAGCATTCAAATCAGTCTCAAGTGAACTGAAAGTTTGTGTTCAACCCCGCAATTCCATTTAACAGGAATTATAAAAAGAGAACAACGAAACCCTCAGAATGGAGAAGCACCAGAAAAACAATAAAACTATGATCACAAGCGACCTACAAGGACATAGATATCATCTCAGCCACTTTATAACACGTACAGAGGTAGTCACACATTAACAGTGGTTTATGTTTCAGTAACGAGAGAAATTGAGAATACATGAAATAAGAATAAAAAACGGAAAACATAAGCTTAGTGGGATATACTCGCAAATGATATCACTGTCAGCGCCGCAGTAACAACATAAGATTCACCATGAACTACGACAGAAACTGGATCATTAATTTTTTGTGAAAAACCATCTGCTGCAACAGAGCAGTTGTTGCTCTTATTCAGTCAGCGAGGGTCACATTTAGCAGGAAAAAGACTCGCGAGGCACATTCCAGTTAATCCAGCAAAAACCTTTGTGAGAAAATATGTGCACCTCTTCCTGCCTCACACATGATGTGTGCAGGTGTGCAGACTCTGCAATTATCCCTTACTAACAAGGCAGAGGCACAGCAGCACTGGGGACAAAAAAATGTCAGAACTGAAGCACTCTCTCTCCCCATGAAGTCTGACGTCACCTCCTGCCCATTGAACAGCAGGTTAGCAAGTGTACACACACACACACACACACACACACACACACACACACACACACACACACACACACACACACACACACACACACACACTGAAGAACTTACTAATGAGGCTGGGCCACAGCAGGGTCATCGACTGAGAACAAACACTGACAAAAGGCACATGGGCTAATGCATACAAACATGCCTGCAGCCTTCAATCCAACACATGTTAGGTTTCATGTTGCAGAACTTGTCAGACATGCACATGAGGAATCCAAAACAATACCAAAGACTCACAACAAAACATTGACGCACAGCTGAGACATAGAGCAATATGTTAGTGATGATATTAATCAGCCAAGATTTGACTTTACAGTGCTGCCAAAAAAAAAACTCCCAATATGAATTTATTCTGAAAACTTGGACAGATGTTCAAGAATATTTATACTTTTCATGAATTAACTGCACTAAGTCCAGAAAAAAACAATGAGTGCTCTTATCTTAAATATTACAGAGACTGTTTAAAACAAATTCAGTTCTGATTACATAAAAGGATGAAGTATTATAACTCACTTTTTGTGTGTGTTTACATGTTCTTAATTCAGTGACAGATTGAAATTTGATCTAATAAAGCATAAATCTGTTTTTTGATAAGAGTTTGCGAGAACAAAACTGGACATCTTCAAACAGATGTTCCAAAACCCAACAGGAAATATGAACTGTGTTTATTACATTGTAAGACTAGCCGTAGTGGGTTACAATTACACTGTGGATAAACTGAACCATCAAAGGCTTGATATTTTGGATATTTTGGATATTTTTCAGGGTAAAATGACATAAACCCTTCATTAATTTTCTTAATTGCTAAACATGTTTCAAACATTCAGCTTTATTTACATGTTGTTTGGGTCGACATGGACATGTTGCGCTAAAATTAGATTCTTTTTCGCATCTTTGATGATTTAAATATTACAAATGATATTAAGAAAATGGTTTAATGATTAATCAATAAGTAATCATAAGGTGCAGACCTACATGTGGACCTCAGGGACAAAAGCCCTAAAACCATAACATATTCATTTGGGATACTTCATGACTAGATGAGCTTACTGTAATGTGCTTGATTATAGATATTCAGGTCCAAGACATTTTTTTTTGATACGGTAAATTAAATGTTTTTCTTGCTTTTTTTTTCTCCCTATAAGAAAATCAAAATGTCTTGGATCAGATTGAAGAAATATCAGGTTATGCTTGACACACAAGATCACAGCACATGAGCTGGTCAGGAAGTTAGTAAGCAGAGCAGAGAGCAGCAGAGAGCTGGTGACATGACAGCTAGTCAACCTGCAGGAAGCTGCACTCACAAAAACACACATTTACAGTTGGTGTGACGTCAACGCTCCATTCATGAACAACCCCCCCCCACCCCCCACCCCACCCCCCTCCTCCTCCTCCTCACTACGTAGCTGCTAATGCGATACAACACGTCACGTGGGGGTCCTTACCCCCTTTTCCAGCCAATCACAGTTCAGCGCTTAACGAAGCCGACACAAATACACTCAGACACCATGCTAAGCTACACCCCCGCCCGCACACACGTGTGTGTATGTACACATGAGGCTTAACAGGTCTGTGGCTTGGGTTACATATGACATACTGTGTGCGCACACGCACACACACACACACACACACACACACACACACACACACACACACACACACACACACACACACACACCTACTGACTGTCCTCCTTAGACCGATACTGAGACATGATGAGAGGAAAAGATGGGATGGATAAGAGGTTGGGGAGTTATAAGGCAGTACAAAATAAGGATAGAAGATGATGAAATGGAAGTATGGATGGAAGAGGAAATACATTATTGAAGCATCTTAGCTGGAAAGATGTGGTCGAAAACATGAACAGATGCAAAAAGAAAACAGCTCTCTCATCCCTGCTCACTTGCCTTGTAAACAACCACTGTATCTAGGCAAGGGAGAGGAGAGAGTGGTAGAGAGAGAAAAAGAGAGAGCGAGAGAGGGAGAGAGAATGAGTGAGTGAAAACAAGATAGCACTGCATCAGGAAAGATATGAAAATCAGAGAGGGGGGGGGGGACGGCGAGAGAGTTTTTAAGCCCCCACTCACCATGACTCATCTACAGCAGGAGGAGGGTTGTGTGCATGTGTGCGTATTCGTGTGCATCTCTGTTCGAGTTTGTTCAGAGTTTGAAGAGCATGGTACATGCATCTGTTCTTGAATATGTGTTTAGAGTGTGCATGTGGCATACAGCGCTGTTGGTGTGGGTACAAAATGATGATTAGGTGTGTGTGTATGTGTGTGATGGTTGGGGGAGAGGGCGGGTGGGGGGGGTGGGTGGGGGGGCACTGCTGTCACAACTGGGAACATTTAACAAGTCCCCAGACAATCCCAGCTTAATTGATTCAAGGCTGGAGCCAGTTCAGCTTCAATGTGCCATCGAAAAGTGTTTCGAAAAATACTGGATAAACTGCTCCATTCAACATTAATAGGGCAGAGATAATGTTCTTTAGAGCATCTCCAGGCAATCGCAAAGCGTAGGTGGCAACAACATGCCGCGGAAAATCACACCAGAGATAAATGCCCCACTTCATCCAATTCCTCCATTCCTTCCACCCTGGTCACATCGCACTGCAAGCTACTGCAGCCACACTAACTTCCTGTTTAGTTGTTGTTGTTTCCAGGTGAGGATGCAACACAGAGCTCTGATTTTCAGGAGGTAAACAACAGCCACTCCCCCCTCCCCCCCCCCCTCCTCTTCCTCCACAGCCAGCCAGAAACCAGGAGGAGGAGGAGAGGGTGAAGGAGGCAGAAGAGAGGACTTGCTCTAATTCGTTTATGTGTGTGGTTGCGTGCTCAGCCTCCCTAAAAAAAAAATTAAAAAAAAAAAAAAAAACAGATCGAGCTGATCCCCTCTGGTTTCCTTTACCCCTCATTTACCAAGCAGTGAAGAAGCCTGCAGCTCCCCCAGAGATTACGAGCGTTTGGTGGCACCATCCAGCACGCAGACCTGCTGCTCTCATCATCACTTCTGTGTCAAGTAGCCTACATGTGTAAAAAAAAAAAAAAAAAAATGCACAACATTGTTTGCTTTTACATTCGGCTGCAAGTTTCTACTCGCATTCCTTGCTACGCCGCTGAAAATGACCCTATTTGCAGCAATTACGCGCAAAAAAAATAACCCCACTTGGACTCTCTCCAACTACCCGCTCGCGTACTTTGATTCCCACCGGGGGCGCGTTCACGTTTACATCTTGCAGCCAAGTTTAACCAGTTACATTTCATCTGTGCATGCGTGCAAGGACTGTGGCTTCAAATGTGTTATTTGTCTTTCCTTCACTGCGACACATAAAAGACGACCACTCACTCAAACACACACACACACACACTCTCACACACACACACCCCCTCCTCCCTTCCTCCACTGATCCACATGCACCGCTCAGCAAGCCGCTGACTGTGACTGACAAGCCCGCTGCAAAAGTGCGTACAGAGCCGCTGCTGCCGCTAGCCTAGCCCTGGTAGCACTTGCATCAGCAGCAGAAGCGGCAAAGTGGACTTCAGTGGTCCTACAGCCCTCCCACTTTTTAAATAGCATCGTTTTATCTGTTTGAGTACATGTTTTTGGGTTTTGTTTTGGGTTTTTTTTTACCTTGATTGCAGTCAGCTTCGGGTGCAGATACGTCCTCAAACCTGGACGGCGCGGGATTCCCAGAGATTAGGAGATCATTGGGAGCCAGGCACATGTAGTTTCACAGTGTAGGGTTTTAGCTGTGTACTAGTTCACTGTGCCCACCCGGTGCCTAGCTGTGCTGCTAAACAGCCCCGACTCTGAATCCACGTTGGGTGACAGGACGGTCCCTTCTCCTGCCTCCTTCCCCTATCGTCCTCCTCACGGTGCGTGTTGACAGCCCCTGCAAAAAAAAAAAAAAAAAAAACCCCGGAGTCCAAAAATCCCAAATAAAACCGAAACAAGAGTGGCAGCCAGGCTAAGTTGAGGCCGTTAGAAGTCAACAAAAACAAACCCGTGCTGCTGTCGTCGCTGGTCCCGCTGCTGCTCACAGTTTAGCAGGCTGCGAGGTGCGCACAAACACACCGCTCACAGGAAATCATGTCGCATTTTGCAAAAAGCAGTTCCAAACGTGGTGTCAAAATCCGCCTGTGCTCTCCTCTCCAGTAGGTCTACCAGCGGTGCGGGAGGGGGGCACGGAGAAGCGAGGGGAGGAGGAGGAGGGGTAAGAAAATAAAGAGGAAAAAAAAAGGATGCTTTATATCCAAACGATGAGTCAGAAGAAATTGCAAGCCAGTTTCGCAATGTCCCTCCTTCAAAAAGAAGACATCCAGCTCTCTCCGTCTTCACTTGCTGCTGTGCTTCCACTCCTTTAACCCGACGTGCACAGTTGGCTACTTGCACACCGGTCTGCACTAATGCACAGGCGGGTCTTCTCCTGCAGCCTCTCTCCCCGAACACCTTCAGAAAATAATAGACAACACAGTGAAAAAAACAGCTCTCCTGATCAGCTCGAAAACTCTTTTGGCGCCATATTTATGGCGTACTTTCAATTCACTGTTACCGCAAGCTGCACTTCCTACTCTGAGAAATGCAAGATCACTGCGCCTCTGAGAGGAGAGGATGGGGATTGAACTTCTCATATTAGACTGTATGTGGTTCAGGCTTACTTTAGGGGGGAGTTGACATTGCACATACGAATTAAAAACCTATTATTGCAAACAATTTTTGTTTGTTTTTTTCTAATTCAAAATCATATGCAGATTTATTTCTGGAGAGTAAAACATTAAACATAGGCATAGATAAAATGCATTTTCAGAGTACAATTTTAAGAATATTTATTTCAGCCCCTTAGGAAAATTCAATTCAATTGAATTCAAGGAGCCTAATTGTCCTGAGATAATCTGCGGATTATTTTAGCCTACTTTTTTTTAATGTTGGCCTATAAACAGTTCGGGACAAAGTGGTTTCTGAACAATTTTTACATTAAAGTATTGAGATGAAATTCAAATGTGAAAACAGTTACCAGTTTCAGAAATGCCTCTGATATCCTCTGACATTTGGTTGTACTTATCTGACACCACCCAAAAGCTCAACTTGTTTACCCCCCCCCCCCCCCCAAAAAAAAAAAAACAGTAGCTGCAATTACAGTCTAGTTAGTGAATTTATTGACACCAGGACCACAGAGCGAGGAGGAGTAGAGAGAGAGGGTCGTCTGCAGCCAGTAATACTTATGATTACGTAGGTACATACTTATTCTGCTTGCACTATGTGTTAGTGCAAAAAGATGAACTGACTTTGGGTGAAGTAACAACAGTGATCTAATTTAAGCATCCCAAATGGTAGCAAGAGCAAAAAAGGTATCAGAACAAGTCTAATGCAAAAACTATATATATATACCTTAACCATCCTATTTTCACGATTGGCTTGTTACTGGGCTAGTAACAAACTCATTTAAAACTTTAAATATGTTCTGTCTTGTACCATTTCTATCTGAACTCCTCTTTTTAAAAGCACTGATTAATTCTCTGCATCACCAACTTCTGCTGTCAAAATAATTGGCATCCTCAATTTCTGCTCAAAGTGAAAGCCTGCGTTTGCACTTACTTCTGAAAGTGATAATATCTCCCCACCAGTGATTGATTTGCTTGCACCGATCCAAAGGGAACAGTTGGAAAGTAAATTACCTTCTTTCACATTTTCTCTAAAATCTATATTTAAAGGGGAGGAGGGTGTTTGATCAATGTGTAATCCACTCCCATCCACTGTCTCTAAATCACTGTCCTCTGCCTGTTATCAAGCTGAGAGACATTTTCTTTCAATATCTTTGCTGTTTCTCACAACATCTTTCTTCCCCATGAAAACTTCTCCGTCTCATTAAGGGTGTGCAGGTTTTAGCATTGCATCTCAGCATCATAGAAACAAACTCAATTCATCCCTTTTCATTTAAAGATGTCTATTCAGTACACAGAGATGCAGAGCCAGCAGGCACACCAAAATTAAGGTCATTTGGATGAACAAATGGGACAATCCTACTTTATCAAACACACAGACCTGCACACACACACACACACACACACACACACACACACACACTCACCCAAAGCCCTGACGTGCATAGGAAAGACTGTCAGGTGCACAAATGATCATATCAGCTGTATCAGGTGTCACTCAAAGAGTAAGGAAAGCAAAGGGAGAAAGGGGGAGGAAAAGAGGGTGTGATGCTGTTTAACACAAAATGAAATGAGGCAGTGAAGGACACAGAGGAGGGAGTTCTCTGGCACACATTCAAATGCAACAGCAGCATCTCACAGTTCACCCTCGCCTCTGTCTCCCCCCACACTGGCACAGGCAGGTAGGTGGCTGTGCCCCCTAAGGAAACAGCCCATGACCCTCTCCACGGTCGGTTTTAATGTGAGCTAAGGCCATTTTTTGGTGAAATGAGATGCAAGCTGTGAGTTTTTTTTAGGATGTAGATCCACACAGATCTGGGTCAAATAGTGGTTGTGGTTTATATTTAATCTGTTGGGTGCACCAGATGGGTGGGGTTCACAGCTGAGGAGCATTTCTGACTTTCCTTAAGGTGCTTCATGCAGCACATTGTCAAATAATGACGGCTGTTGTTCTGCTGCTTAAGTGATAGTTTTACTGTTAAAACCCAAAGTACATATCGGTGTACTAACCCACTTATATAAGAAATCTGAATGCAGGAGTTTATGCCTAGGACGGTATTTATACCTAATTGTTTAAACAGTTTTGTACGTAAAAAGATCTGAAAGCTTCTTTAACCATTGCAGTGAGCCAGTTCACCTGGCCCTACAATCATGCAGCTAAATGGAATTCAGCCAATATTACTTTGTCAAAGCACAACTCCCCTTTTCCTGCTGAGAAAAGTCAAAATGAATTTCTGTGGAAAGGTTTGGACGTGTGTAGATCATGACTGTCGACATGATTATTTTACACATTCTCAACCACATGGAATGGGACATCTGCGCAGGGTTTTTGTCTTGAATTACATAAGCACTGCTTTTCCATGAACCATTGAAAAAACGACCAACTCCACGACGAGGAACTGTGTAGTTGTGCAGGTATGTGTATTATTTCTACTGTACATAACACACACTTCTATTATATATTTTGATCTTATTCTATTTAAGCTGTCAGCAGGAGCTCTGCTGTTTTTATAGTTCCTTTGTTAATTGTTCTGCACCAAAACACCAAGTCTAATCCCTTGTATGTGTTAATGTACTTGGCAATAAAAAAACGATTCTGATTCTGACCAGCACTCAAAGATACATGATTCAAATCTCAAGTGAAACAGCTATGTTTGTCAGGATGTTTTTCAAACACTATTATAATGTTCAAATACAGATAAGCCAAGTTTAAGAGTCATCAGCACAACTTTACATTACAACTACATCACTGTAGATAGAAATGATTACATGTTGAATACATGTGTGAAACGTAGAAAGCTTTGAAAATGAATTTTATTGTATTCTCAGATTTTAAATGCTTCATTCAATATAACGTTACAACCATGGAAGCTTGTTATTGAGGACACTTTATTTATCCCAGAGGGCAATTTGGTTCCTTAGTCCACACAGACCATTCATACACTGAAATGTGTTGTTGTTTTTTTATACACTGATGTAACGATTTGGTCTGTGTTGTTGTTTGTGAGTCAGATCCAAATCCAGTCTAATTCTAGAATCATCTTTGGCCAACTGCAATTCACCAAGTGTCTTTCGAAACTGTATTTACATTTTTTCATAATCCTGTTTGAAAACAAACAAATAAGCAATAAAAATAGACCTACAAACATCACCAAAAGCATGAACTCTGAGCTGGAGATAATAAAAAAAACTTACTGCATCAATCTTTGTCACATGGGAACTGTGACTCTGCTATGGTACATTTTTTTTGTATGTAGCATGCTAAAACTGAAAATACCTTCACAGAGACACATGACCTGCCAAAGCATGGCTGCTCCTTTTATTTGATTTACAGACGGCGGCTGCGGCAAATCTGTGACAAAAAGCACAAAAAGGACAAATGCAATAATTTGATTCCCTTCACGCTTAATTCCTTTACACCCCCTGGTACTTTCAAGTATCTTTTTTTGAAGTACTGAAGTCAAGTTAATAGTGTTTTCTAAAGCATTGGACAAACACGCATCTTTACTTCTATATGCCTGTTTAAGTTGCTGGTTGTATCGCTCAGGATTTGGCAAATTCCACATTAACCACACATTACAGTATCAGCCAACATTTTCCCATGACACAAGATTTCAATAACCACACATTCCAGGAAATAAGAGCAATATGTGAACACAGAGATGGCAGTATTCATTTAGTGTGTGGTGGTGTTAGTACAATTCAGTGATTCAACTGACTAGAGGGATGCACACACGGTATCACGGCCCAAATATCCATGTCAGCTGCAATCAGGCCAATAGATGGGTATATATAGTGATTTTGTTTGGACAATAGGTCAGAATGAAGGACCTGAAATAGCTGACAGGACCTGCTGCTCCAGCACCCCTCTATGTCAGGAGCACTAGTTTTAATTAGTCTAGGTCCCAGGATGGCACCCTACATTTATCACTTTGGTCCAAGGCCTACATTTTTGAAGTGAACCCTCCTTTATGAAACGCTACTTTCTTTTACAACTTATCACTTTTGCGAGTGAGTTAGAGACAAGTTGAGCAGCAATATAAGCAGGTTAGTCATTCTACTGTACCTTTCTTTACCTTACTGTACATACTGTATTTTGAAGCTTGAAATGTTTGGTGTTTGTCATAATCACTATGCCTTCAGAAGCCGCTGAGAAATAGCACACTTGCTACCTTGTGGTTATTGATTCTCAATTTTCAGGGCGTTGTGGTTGTGGTTGTGAGGGCAACATTTTTGATCTTTTCATAGGGCCCAGAATTCCTGGTGATGCTCCTTTACATAACGATTTATGTAAATAATAAATCGTTTGACCCCCTATCTGTGTACAGCAGGTTAGAAAAGATGGTGAAGTGGTGTGCAGTTGAATCAAAGTTGTGGTCACAGGTTGGGTTAGGTTTAGCCAGAAATAGGGGGAAAAATCAGGGTGTGGGTATAACTACTTAATAAGGTTATGGAGCAAATGTTGCACTTTTTTCATTTGCTCCTGATGGACAGCATATTCTACCTTCTAAAAAAATCGGTGAAATGTATCCTTAGACCTGAATATTAAGATAAAGTATATTATATGTATGTTAAACTAAAGGAAGCACATATTATGCTGCCTCTTCTTCAGCCCTGAACACGTTTGCAATGATTGAAAAACTACCGTCTTTGGTGCATGTTCCATTCTCCTCTCAGTAACCTTGGTATCCACACACTTCACAGTGTGTTCATAATTTCTCATTGGCACTCTTTAAGGACTCGGGCTCTAAGGGTGCCTGTTGTCTCTGTGTTTCCTAATCATAGTTTTCTCCTGAGTAAGCATACATTAGGTGACTCATCAAGAACGGCTGTGTGCCAGAGCTGGCTGGAAGGCAGTGTATTACTTCAGCATCAGTGTATATTTCAGGCAGAGTGAGAGGGTCAGGGAGACACCATAAACTTAATGGGTTCGTTCACTCAATAAAGCAACAACTTGTATGACTTGGAAGCCGCCCAAAATGTAACACACTCAAGAGTGCCACTGGTGTTTTTTCTAGAGGAGCTTGAGAAGAGGTGAGAGGTGTTGTCAAGAGACATAGCTGTACCCTCACATTACTTCTTTATACACGATAGAATAGACATGCATGAATTCCTTACTAACAGGACTGTTAGCTAGTACACTAAGTGGCTGCCTGCTTACAATAGCTATTGGCTGATGATGGCAAACAGGTTATCAAGTGAATTTTAAAAAAACAATTTTGGTTTTGGGGCTTTTCATGCCTAGGACAGCAAATAGTCAGAAATCTAGGATTGAGAGAGTGTTTGAAAGGAGTCACAGGTCGGATTTGAACCTGGTCCACATGCTTGGAGGACTATAGCCTCTGTACAGGGGGTGCATGCCATAACCACTAGGCTATACCGGCGCCCTCATCAAATGTTGTTTAACCTGTTTAACCTGTAGATATGGCTGGATGCCCTCCCTGGTTTATTTTTTATCAATTTACTTTTACTAGCTGATCAATTTCAGATAGATTGAGGAGTAATAAAAATATATTGATTTTTTTTAAATGACCTTTGTTTCACAACCTTTGTGTGTCTCTTGTATTAGCGTCCACAAAAGAGGAAAAGTTGGGTACAGAGGTTTGGTGCATACATTCAATGTGCAGATGGAAGATTCAGACAGCATCAAGTCGCTGCCTTTACTGAGTTTGTTCATGTCTCTCCTCTCCGTGGTGTATTGTTTAGAGCATCAGAAGAGAAAAAGCCTGTAGGGAAAAAGTTTAGAAATCACTTGTTGTAAATTGACACTGCAGGAAAAAAACATTACAATGTCCAGAGCTCCGTGGAAAACAGGACGAAACGGAAAAATGCTCAACAGTCAAGGAGAGAACAAGTTTCAATACCAAAAGCTTTTTTTGAACTAAAACCTAAGTTATACAATATCATGACATCACATCACAGAGATTATTTAAAAAAAAAAAAAATACAAATTATGTTTTATAAATGTTATCAGAAATCCTTTTTTATCTGGAAAAACAAAGCTCAGGTTGTTACTTTTGTGTGACAGTGATTTGTTTAAAGTGAGTAAAAACCGATGCTTAGATGCCTTTACCTACAGCAACAATGTCACACATGATGATAACAAATATGACAGAGGTGCAACTGAATGATTTGTCCTCCTGTTCTCAGGGTTGCTCGTTAAACACTGCACAGACCTTTTTTCATCGCTTCATGTTCCACTGTTGTTTCAACACCCTCACATATTCTGTGGCTTAGTCACCACCGTTTCCTCGAAAACACTTTGAGACTGAATTTCTAAGAAATAAGATGGAAAGGCAGGCGGTCAAATTGTCTGCTTACCTTTTTTAGAGTGTACAGCCTTTCTAAAATGCTGTGTTAATGTTACAAATGAAAAGCTCATATATGATTGTCTGCACTTTTTCCTTTAAAAAGCTTGTGGGAACTCCTATTTGTGCACATTATTCAAGTCACTATTTAAACGAGCATCTCTAGCTGTTCATTTGTTTTACATGCAATAAAAAACTAAAATGTAATGAGATAAAAAAAATAGTTTAGAGTAAATATTTAGATGCCTCAGAGTCTTTTATAGAAGAGGAGAATTTAGTTTGAGTTGACAGCACATCACAGAGACCAAGCCCTGAATTCTGTTCCTCAGTTGGAACAATGTGACATTAAATACAGTTTTTCTCTGCTGTGGAAACAAAACAAGCGACAAAGTAGTCAGTTGATCTGTTTGTCTGTCCGTCTCTCTGTCTGTCTGTGTCTGTCTATCCGTCTGTCAGTTTCGATCTGTCCATCTGACTGACTTCATTTTGGCTTTCCTTCCTCTGGAATCCCTCTGCATATCAATGACTTCATGTCAAAACAAGCCCAAATCCCTCGCTCTGCTGTATGTTTTTTCTTGTGAGTCTGTGTGTGTCCGTGTGTGTGTGTGTGTGTGCGTGTGTGTGTGTGTGTGTGTGTGTGTGTGTGTGAACTGAGTCTCTTGTGGTGGTGTATGCACAGTGCAGTGTACAGAGAACAAAAACAAGTTGTTGGTATTAGTGTGTCTGTGCATATACGTGTGAGCCTGAATGACTGACTATCCTTTTTTACACAAACTTCAGGTTAAAGGTCCAGTGTTCCTCTGATCATGTTCAAGGCAGGACAGAGAGAGACAGAGAGAGAAATATGTCAGTCAAATAAGAAGGAAAAAAGAAAGTAAAATAAAAAAAAGTGTGTCATTGAGATTTCATCATGACACTACCTTTATTGTGAGTGTGATATCTTCTAAGCATTTATTTAGCCTACTGAGACACTGTTTGTTCACTGATTAGAGCCTTTATGATTAGCTTTTATTGGGGCTTTTCCTGCTTTGACAAGTCAGATTCTGAAAGAAAAGACAATCTCAGACCAACATTTGGCAAAAATCTGAATTTTAATTGACTTTATTTCGAAGCAACGGCCAACAAAACTTTATGGCACTGAAAGAAGAGCTAATTGTAATGTAAAGTCTCTTATAGGTTGAAACTGCAACTACTGCATATATGACCTTTGAAAATAACTCTCTTATTATAACATATGACTTCTTATTTGGAAATCGGGCAAGCAAAATTATTTAAAAAAATGTATTGTGTGTATCATGTATGGTTCAAGTAAAGTAAGCATGGTCAGTCCAAGTTAACAGGAAAAAAATAACTGTGAAGGCATTTACATTGTAGTTATTCAATATCATACACATTCCAGTACAGTATCGTTTTACAAATGACCAGGATATCTAATCTAACTAAATATGATAACCAACATAATGACATATCAGGGTATAATTCTCTTGTTGAGTTGTATAAGGTCACATTTGCTTTTTTAAAATGTTAATCTGTACTGAAATACAAAATTGGTTGGGAAATATTGGATAGTTGGATTTCAAGAGTAGCGAGGTCTATATCGAGGATTTGAATCCTTTCAGCCGCACTTTGCAGTTAACAATAGTAAAGCCACATATTTTATACAGGTGTATATTTGATTAATCATCTCATTGCAGCTTTATTCAGGCCGAACTCTTCCAGGTACAAACCTCTGCAGCTCTGAGCGCCACCGCTGCGTGGCGCTGTTTGAAACGTGCTGAGAAGAAAACAACACCAGGGTCCCGCTTCGTCCACCGGAGGCTGTCTTTGTTTACTGACTCGGAGAAGAGCAAGATGTCTGCGATGGACGTGGAGGATTTTATTCAACAGAACAGAGCTTTGGCTGACCAGGTGGAAACACATCGAGGTTACTGGGAGAGTGAGAAACACTGGGACGCTCGGAGAGAGTTCATCCTGAGGAACATCAGTGACTTTCAGGTGGAGCAGCTGGACCCGCTGCTCTCTCTGTCCATGGTGTGGGCTAACAACGTCTTCCTCGGCTGTCGGTACGTAACCAAGTGTACTTTAGTGACCGTCACTTATACAAATGTCACCTTATCGGATAAGTTTTAACTTGGTTTACTCCCGATATTAAACGTTTTAGTTGTCGATAAGTCGCTGACGAACACTCGTGTGTATCAGGGATTCATGAATAATGTCTTCTTCGCCTCATTCTCAACTCTTCATTAGACTCAATGCTGCCCCCTGCGTCCGAAATACGAAGTTACAATAATATTTCGATATTTATCTACTGATACCTTACAGCAGGGGTGGGCAACTGGCGGCCCGGGGGCCACATGCGGCCCCAATCAAGCCTCAAGGTGGCCCTCAATCTTTCTATATCAATTAATTGGAAACGTGCAGAAAACATGACAAAATCTGCGCTGAAATCATGAAAACCAGAAACATGTCCATAATAATATTTGATCACTGGCATATGTCGAGTTAAATTGGAGACAGTAATCGTTTCTGTATGCTACAGTTTGGCCCTCTGGCAGTGAGAATTAAATGAATGTGGCCCTTGCTGTGACCAAAGTTGCCCATCCCTGCCTTACAGTCTATGGTTACTAAGCATCCTGTTTAATGTTTTTCAGTGTATATTGACGCAAACTACTGCAATATGGTTGCCATCATTTTCAGAAATATTTTTATTATGGTTCCACTGATTAAGATCTAAAACATTTTTGGAGTTGTGTCAATAACATGATCTTCACAAACGCGTGGTTAAACAACAGGTTTTTAGTTGGAACTTTTATGGCTCCAGGTAAAACGTGATAACGTGTGTTAGTGTTGAAAAACTCAAGGCAAATCGTGTAATGGTGAAAAGTTTTTAAAAAGAAAAACTCCTGCACATTTGTCGGGCCTTTCATCGTGACTTGTTGCTTTCTTTACTTATGGCAGGTATAGCACAGAGCTCCTGGAGAAAGTGAAGGAAATGGCTGAAGGCATTGTGGTGGAGGACGCGCCAGTCTTCAAGACAAGAGATGAGATTATGAAGAAGCAACAGGTACATGTTAAACACACACACACACACACACTGTGCAGAGATCCTGACTCAGCATGTTGAAGGGAATATCCCTAACGTCTTCCTTTCTCTTCCTTCACAGGGTCGATGACAACTTAGTCATACCTTCTGGTAGTGTTGGATGAGGACTGAAGGCTGAAAGGAATTGGCTGTTGTGTACCTGCTGTGCTATATTTTACATCGTACAATTCACCCCTTTTTAAAAGTTTTTAAATCAACGGCTGGATTGAAGAGCATACATCAGAAAATGTGTACAATTTACAGCTAAAAGAGTCGCTCAGATTTTTGTTTTTAATTTGTGCAACAAAGATGTTTTTGTCAGGGTTGTAGCTTCACTGTTATTACAGAATGGTTTCTTTGTTTTATACATTTTTTTAACTAACTCATTGTAAGACACTTGTCCAAAATGACCCTACTTGTAGCTTAATAAAGGACAAGAATTTTCTTCCAGTGTTTTAATTTTTCATTAAGATTTATTTATAAAAAGTGAAAGTTCTCTTGTTATACACCAAACATTTAAACTAACGTAACTAAAAGTGAGAGGGAGTATGAGCTTTGAAGGTGATAGAATTGTCTTAAATAGTTTCATAAGATAATATAACAAAGAGTAAGGTCTTTCACCTGATTTTTTGTGTCTTGAGATAACATTTATGTATTGGCGGCCGCTATACAAATATAGATTAAGACAAGTCCTCACAACAGAACATCAGTTAGTTTCTTAGTTTAGGGTTGTTTTTGTAAAGTAGATCAATTCATCTGCAGGCAGATTTTAATTCAAGAGATTGACAAAGTGAAGACTGATCAATGAATTAGAAGCAGGTCTGGACAGTTTGTAACTAGTTGAACTATTCTCACTGTGTCAGAATAACCCACTGTCACAGTGACTGTTATATACTTTTGTGATGTAATTCTGCTAAAAAATAGAATTACTGGGCAAACAAATGTTCCAGAAACTCAAGAGAAGAGCAAAAAAAAACAAAACAGAACAAATGTCAAAGTCTGAAAAATGTGTTTTATTATGTTTATACAGCATATCGTTATAAGTATACATTTTCTTGTTTAATTCACAAAATGTAATAACATCTCTTTTTTTTTAGGTGAAATAAGTCACTAGCCACAATATGACCTTTATAGTCTCAGAAAACAGGATCTCTTGTTTTATGATGACCTTCTGTGAATATTTAGCTGGAGTGGGGCTGAATTAAGTCGTGACTGTAATATACTCAAGTGGTCTTTTAAGTGGGCATCGCATAGAAATATCATAAGAGACAAATGCAGGCATGAAAACAACCTGAACCTTTTGGGAAAACAGTTGATGTCACACTGGACTGCACTCACTTTATCCTCTGCTCATTGGTCAGGTTATACAGTAGGTCACCTATGTCGTTTTTAAGAGAAGGATCACAAGCCCTGACTCTCACTCAACATGCGTCACAGGCTACAAAGTGACTTACTGTCTGAGGTGGGTGAAACTACAAGACAATATAGATCAAGTGTCTGAAGAGTCGTCAGGAGAAGAAGCTCTGTAACTCAAGAACTGTAAAACCTAAAAAAAAAAAGTTTATTATAGAACACATGAACAAGAGAATAGAGGATACTTCTATATACGCCTCCTCCTTTTTCTTTTTAATGTAGCGACCTACTGCTGATCCAACTTGTCTTACAGATTCACAGGTTTCTTCTTGCTACCTTTAATTACACCATGATTGAACTCTAATGAAACCATTCAAGGGTATCTTAAGTTCAAGCACTATTGAATTCCTTTCTTGAGATCCTCATTTACCTCACATACACTTTGATAACACCTTAAAAATGAATGAAGCTAGGAGAAGGACAACGGTGAGAAGATTAGCTCATGTAGCTGACTAAAAGAAAATGCAATTACTGCAGTGAACACTTTCCTTGGTTCAGCTCTCTTCCTTTTCATCCAATCCTGTTCTCCACAGTCCTTGTTCATCTTGTCTCATCCTGGTGTTAATATTTACTCTCTCATAACACTCCCTGTCTCACATCTTCTACCTCCGAGCAAAAAATCATTAAAATGAAAGCTCAGAGCTGCCTTGCTAGGGACTCATGATTCATCAGTGCAAGGGAGACTTGGCGCTGTTGCAGCCTGTGACGTCTGTGAGCCGAAGCCTGTACAGTGTGTCTCAAAATAACAGATCTGCTGGAACAGACCAGGGATTGTTTTTTTTTTTTTTTTTTTTATCAGCTGCATTAGTGGCAGGCCTTAAAATAACAATACCAATACTTGAGTGACTTGTTCTGGGTTGTTCTTTTTCCATTGCTTTCTAAATATGTAGATTTTGGTCATCAACCTGCCCTCACAAAACAGCCAAGTTGTGTTCATACCAGGAAACATTGCTAAAAAAAAAATAATAAGAAGAAAAGAAAAAAGAAAACTTCAAAAGAAAAAACAAAATCTGTAAAACTCAAACACTAACAGCATCAATCCATCCAAACAACAAAGATATATTACAAATTCTGTTAGCAATAACTTATTTCACATCATGCAATAAAAAAAGTAAAATTAAGGACAAGGAACACAAACATAAGATGGATTTCCCCTCCCTCGTTTTCCTCAAATGTATTGGCAAGCAAGATAATGTCCATTCTGGTTTGGTTGTTCTCTAGATCGTTTTGTTTTTCAGGGTGGCACTTGAGTTCTTCTGATATAGTTGCTGTTTTTTTTTTCCTTCTTGATGAGGTAAAAATGAGAGACTGGAGTACTGGGATGATGAAGAGAGAGAGAGAGAGTGATGGAGGGGAAGAAGTAGAGAGCGAGAGACGCTCAGACGTCCACCCAGCTCTGCTCCACGATGGCCGTCACCCTCTTCTCGTACTCCCGCTTGTTTTCCTGATAGAGCTGTGCGGCCTGACTGTTGGCTGGGCTGTTGGGGTTTGGCTCGTCCAGCAACGACTGTGGAGAAAGTGACAAAAATGATGAATAGATGCACAAGCGTCCAGTCCAACCTGCATTAAATACCCAGGAGAGGTTTTCTGAGTGGGCTGTAACAGTGAGAAATGTTACCTGTGTGCATCTTAGTATCCAAGTACAAGAACACATGTCAGGTCATCAAGCTTTATTCATACCACTATTATCTCACACTTATTTTCATGTCTGATCATGGACATAAATCTATCTTGTGAACAAGAGATGCAGGTTGTTTTATCGATAAAACAAACACAAACATTCAATTCAATCATATGACATTCTCTGTAATAAGATTCAGAATAAAAACATTCTCTCTGTAACGAACCTGTCAAAAAGCAGAACTGTTGTCGACTTAACACTTTGTCAGCAATTAACAATTATCCAATATTCAAATTCTGGTGGCAGAGGGGTTACTGTTCAGCCACTGTGGATAGTTGGGAGACATTTCATTAACGTGTTCATAAGAGTTGAATCAACTCACACCGTGTTCTTACAGCATGCGAGCATTAGATATCGTATCGCTGTCCACACTGCATCTGTTGGATATTTACTGACACCTAGTATTTTTGTATTGAAGGTGAACAAACTGAAGTGTGGTGTCTCTCGTGCTCTCAGTCAGGCGTTCACTGATTACACAAACTAAAGTGAGTGTTGTACAAGTTAAAAATATAAGTCCTGGGGCGCTGGTGGTGCAGTGGTTAATGCGCGCGCCCCATGTATGGAGGCTATGGTCCTCCAAGCGGGCGGCCCAGGTTCAAATCCCACCTGTGGCTCCTTTCCCACATGTCATACCCTGCTCTCTCTCTTCCTGATTTCCAGCTCTAACCACTGTCCTATCTCTCCATTAAAAGGCACAAAAAGCCCCAAAAGAAATCTTTAAAAAAATAAAATAAATTTTAAAAAGTCCTAAAAATATAACTTTGAAAGATGTCAAATGTTCCTTGTGAACGTTAGAAATGCTTTTTTGACTCACCTGGATGGAGGTGAGTATGGACGATACATCATACGTGGGGCTCCAGCGGTTCTGAAGGATGTCTAAACATATACTGCCATCTGCATAAACTGGGATCACACAGAGAGAGAGCACGTTGTTAGGTTCAGATCACCTCGAGTTACATTGAATCTTCAGCCAGGAAGCGCTTATAACAGTGTCATTAACATGTTTAGAGAGGCTGAATGTACAACATATGCAAAGCTGATGCTGGTAAACAAAATAGTTGAAAGCGGATTTGAGGGGACTTTCAGAATTTCTCTCTACAAGACGGCCATGTTCTCACTTTGTAGCCGACAACAGGAAAACACTAGTTTCCCACTCATTTAAAAAGAGTTTAGCATCTCTAATAATGGATGCCTGAACTGTTCAAAGTCTAAACTCTCTCATCTTCATACACCGGTGAATGTGAGGGCAGAAATTCAGTTGGATATTTGAATCAGTGAATGTGTGAGAGAGTGTCGGGGCAGAAGCACATTTTACCATTTGGGTGAAACATTCTGGAGACAAATCGAACCGTGGGAGGCTTGTTTGGGTACTCCTCTGAAAACTCTATCAGAAGCTTAAATGTTCCTGCGGAGAGACAGAGGTGGAGAAGAGATGGGGTGGGTGGGGGACAGCAAATAACGAGAGAGAGAGAGAGAGAGAGAGAGAGAGTATGTGAGCAGTGCACGCAAGTAACTTTGTGAATTGCATACAGATGTGAGGGATCCAGGAGGTCAGAGAAAACGAGGGAAACAATTAAAGTTACTAAAATTACAGCTGGCTTGGCGAAAAAGAAGCTAATCCTTCACAAAGGCAGAGATGTCAACTCTGCAGGCTAACAGCAGAATAAAAGATGGAGCTAAGGAGCAAGAAAAAACAATAAACCCAGAGTCAGCACATCCTGCCTTACCCTTATTCAGAATAACAAGCAATCATAGAATCTAAGGGGGAAAGAAAAGTGTGTATTTGTGTGTAACTTTCAAACTGAGTATACAAGGCTAATGCACATCAGCAAGTTTGCAACCAATCGAACACATCATGCGAATATCCAACTACTTTGTTACTTAATTAACTATACTGTATCTAAATATTAAATAAAAAAAACAAAAGACATGAACTATTCAAATCAAGGTTTTCTAAGTCTAATACAAATGTTTTAATTACATATTCACAGTATCTTCAATTATTGAAGATTAAAGTGACTGTCGGCAGCATTTTACTCAACACCCACCTTTTATTACTAAACGGGATCAATCAGATCTCAGGCTCAAAAAAATCTAATCAATTGCATAATTTAGATTTAACAGGAATCGCAGCTCTTCAGATACATTTCCGTCATTGAATTTCTACGGTACACGTAATCTATGTTGCTCTGATGGTTCATAAAATAAACCAGCTAAATAATATGAAAGTATAGAAATACATATTCAAATATTATACGCAACATACACAAATGTTTCATATGTCTGTTCAGTGAAAATGCTGCAAGCATTCATTATATGAAGGAGAAGGAATATGTATGTAACACACTTTGGATTTTACTCAATCAATATAATAAATCCTTGTTTTTCAGATTTGTATCTATTGTATTTTCAGCTTTTATGTTTGACTTCCAATACCGACCTATAGGTGTGGGAATGTTTATCACTGTGTGATTTAGAAATTGATGGCTCAAGAACACTCCTGAATTCAAAAACCTTTAAGCCCTTTGAAAAAAGGTCTAGAATAAATAGACTGAATGATGCAAGTCTCAATTTAAAACAGTGCTGGGGAAATTTAAATCAAATCCAGTGCTTAGATAAACTGTCCCCCCTCTAAGGCTACACTTCATGGACAAGATGAATCAAAATGTAGAACTTACCATCTTCAAATGGTGTTCCCACAGGCCTGCAAAAATCAGAAAGAGAGAGCGAGAGAGAGGGAGAGGGAGAGGGAGAGAGATGGGAGGGGGGGATTATTTCCAGATTCAAAATATCCCCACTACAGTCAGTAGAAAAACATATTATTGCCATCCCTCCCTCAAGAATGTTCTATGCACAGACAGACATCAGACCCTCTATTTACCCAGCTCTTCACATTGACACAGACAGTATAAAGGATCCAAATGAAACAGTTGCCCATGTGTTTTACACATGGCTGTTGTCTGGCAGCCTCCCCTTTTACTCTGAATTAGATGAGCAGCTATTAGCAACTCTATTTCTTCATTGAAGCCCAATGTGTCTCCCTGGTGGTTGATTTGGTAAATGTTGCACCTTGTTAACTTTGTCTTCCATTTGATTGTGTTCTTCATGTTTTAATCAGTTGGAGTAGTCTCTTGTCTGGACTTTCCAAACAGCCGGACTGGCTGCTGCCAGAGTTTTAATTGGAACCAAGAGAACCAAGCACATCCTGTTCCTAAAAGTTTACACTAGTTTCCAGTTACTGATAGGAGAGATGAAAACAGTGCTGCAAACACTCGCTGAATAATCTGATCCCAATAAAATAAAATAAACTTTCTGATGTCCCTGAAGACTATGAACACAATGTGGCTTTTAGATCTTCAGGAAGCAGAATGCCAGAAGTACTTCCAGTCAGAGCCAAAAAACGTGACGCAGATGTTGACTTTTTTTATTGCACCCATGAGCCAACTGAGTAATATTGTTAAATGTCACCTAACCACAGCTACTAATCAGCATGAACTGTTCTCCTGTGTCTCTGATTGTTTTCTATTCTGTATTTATTTTCTCTGTTACATTTGTGAAACTAAAAACATATGATGCATTGTCATCAGAACTGTAATGCTATTGTCTCTATTTTTCATAAGTATATGATATCTCATCTGGAATTTAATTGGAGTCCTTTTAAATTTCCTTCATTTATTAATTCCAGAATCACAATTATAAATACTATTGAACCCAGGGTTGATCCATCAGGATTAGCAAACAGCAGCATGGACGGTATCATTTGCACAGTTACTGGGATAATTTAATTAGTTAGAACAGTTTTAAATAGCATGTTTGTTTTTATGTGTTACCCTCATTTCAATTACTGATGAAGTTAAGTATATCTGGAATGTTTTTGGTCTCACTTATGTCTCCCAGCCTGTTCTTCCATCAAACACCTGCTGGCTCTCTGCACGCCAATTTTCCAGACTGGTCCGTGCCACAATCAGGTCTTCAATCAAATATATTTAAATATTGCAAAGGGGTGGGCTGGCTTGGGGAGTGTGTGCATCACAATCACAGTGGCAAAGTAAAGACAGCAGGGCGGAGTTGGATTTAGAGCATGACTCACCCAAAAATTACAGCGTTCCAAAGCATGATGTTGTTCTCTGATGGTGCTCCACTCACACCGGTGGGAGGATCTTCTTGAAGTCTGGTAAAGACAGAGAGAAAGATTCACAAAGAGAAGGACACAGAGACAGGCAGTGAGAAGGGCAACGAGAGAGAATAAAGGGACGAATGAAAGACAGGAAGAAAAGGGAAAGAAACAGAGAGACAAAAAAGGTGACAGAAAAAAACACCCCAAAGGAAAAATGAACGCAGATAAAGGGACGGAAATAATGAGAAACAGAATATAAAGAAACAAATAACATAAACAATGAAATACAAGCAGGAGGGAGAGAAAAAAGGATGGGAGAGAGTGTGAGGAATTTAATTAAGACCTGGACTGCAGGATAATTATCAGTCAAAACACACACTGCTGTATCAACATGACTTTCGTCGACAGCCAGGTTTGCAGGATCAGCTGCACATTGACCATCCTGCTGTCACATGTCAGTTAACAAAAGCTATAATATTCACACTCATCTAATGCACTACTGTAACATGACTTTGTCCTTCAGTGAGCGTCAAAGACGAGCAGTGTTCCACCTTCACTTGAAATGACATCTGACAACAATGTCATGGTCAGGATATCTAGGAAATCACATTTCTTTTAAGGACAGGCTCCCTAAGGTTTACCTCTCAATACATATTTGATTCGTTTTCTACAGTATTGAGCTGTATGAAACACTGATGACTGAGCTGATGCCCAGTTTATGAAAGCTCTGGACACTCAATGTCAAACTTTCCCCAGACAAAACAAGCTGGTGAATATGAGGTGGTGTGATTTAGGTTACATCTGCAGCAGCATCTGCAGCAGCAGTGCTGGTGACATCAGTATGTGAGGAATAAAGAAAAAAACTAGAGAGCTGCAGCAGGAGCAGTGCAGGAAAGAAAGAAGTCACCTATAGAAACAAAAGCTCCAACATGATCAAATCTTGATAAAATATGTCGTGGATTGGTGGTAAACCTCCAAAGAATTTGAAGCTCAAAAGTAGGAATGAAACTAATGACTAATTGGATATTTTAATTAAAAGTAGAAACATGTGGAAAAAACAGATAACCCTATTATTTACAATAATCTGACCTCTTTTCATAATTAACATTGTCTATCAATTTTCACAAAAGCAGGTGAACAATTTTATGACCAGTCACAGTTTGTTTTTGCAACAGTTTCAAATCTATTATTAACATAACCTTTAGGTTTTATCTCACATGTTCTCTTTTCCCAGAATATGGACAACTTAAAAACAGAGCATGGATATTTTCTGGACATTTTACAGCCAAAGTAATTCATGAGATAACCTGACGTAACTGATTGTTTCAAACATGGAAATAATCATTAGCTCAAGCCCCCAATCTTTTTGAAGCACAGTGCAAAACACCTCAGCAACAACTGCCTAGCAACAAGACGTCAACAAATAGGAACACACAAATGTCGCAGGTCAACATTTTGAATCAAGTTTCCAACAACGTGCCAGTGGTTTGTAAAACGTTTTAAATCATTGTAGACTATAAAAACGTGTTTCTCTGGGATAAGAGACACTTGAATCTGTTGGGTCTCTATGTCCCATTCAAAGGTCAAGCTTCAGACCACCCCTGCATGTAGGCCAAGAAAAAAGTGCCGCAGACTTCCCAGGCGCACAAACTCATGCATGGTATAAAAGCTGGCTTAATAAGAGCTTACAGCTATGAAACAAGGTAGGCTGATTTGTGTGTCTGTGTGTGAGTGAGGATCAGTGTCCCTAGCTGCAGACAGACTCACTGCAATTAACCTCATTTACTGTAATCTGCCTGAGCTCTCTGCTGGTGAAAGGATGCCTCACTCACTCAAACTCCTAACTAGTGTGTTGTACAGGAGAGTAACTAGACTTTAGTTAGGAACTGGGGAAATTAATGACCAACTGCAGGTTGGGGGGGGGGGGGCATTACATATATTTTATAATGTAACATTTTATTTTAATATTTTTTAAACATTTTAATGAGAGTAAAACAATAACCATTTCTTTACTGGCTCCCTGAAATTTGAGGATTCTTCCATTTCATATTGTTGTGAACTGAAACATCTTTTGGATATTGGCCTGTTCATCAGACAAAATAATTGAGGACATCACCTTAGACTTCAGGTGATATGGAGGTGTGCTTTTTGCTTTTTGAAAATTCTGACATGATACAGACCAAACAGCTAATTGATGACTCAAGAATAAAAAATCATTTGTTAGTTGTCCTTGAAAATGTACTGTTATTAACACTATAACCAACACAGTGAGGTAAAAACATTGCATCATACTATATGGTCTGGTTAGTTAAGTAACAAACCCACAAGCCACTGGTTCTGACTAGGTTCTGCTGGACACGATATTTAAGTCAAACATTGTGGGTTAACAAACTAAAGGCAACACAACCATGCAAAGCTGGTTATAATAAAACTAAGCTGAATTAGCTTTAAGATTTGAAAAATGTTAATATTCATTATTATCAGCCAGAAACCAAAGTTTTAACCTTGGTTATCACAAAACCTTACAATCTAATGTAAGCTAAAATAAAACTGAACCCTCACAACCAAACTAAGAGGAACAATAAGGCTGAAAAAGAAACAGAAGCCATTAAAGTGTAAGGGAATGGTTGCTGCTTTTAAAATGTCAAATGTAAAAAAAAGATATATTTGGAAGGAAATTCAAGTAACGCTTTACTGAAATGAATCAAAATAAATTCAAACGGTTTATTTAAAGAGCACTTCAACAACACTGTGTCAAGCTGCTCAGCCGAAACGTCACACACATTTGATGCTGTTCAAACAATTAAATAGCTCAGTTTCAAGACCCATTGTGCAAATCATTTTGACTTACAGATCAAACAAAGGGAGACCAGGCAATACCACGCAAGGCTGAATTCGATCAGCCAGCTTTGGCATGAACACACAGGCTGATCCAGGAATGTGCCATTGTGTTTCCCCCTTGACACGGTGTGTTACAGTTTACCACCTGGGCACTGGTGCAGTAGAGTAGAGTTACGGTGACACCTTATCTGCCCTGCTTCAACGACTCTGCTTAGTAGAATAGCTCAGGATCTGTTTTTCCACCGACAGGTGTGTCAACAGCACACATGTACTGCAGGTTGCCATATGGAACCAGGCGACAGATTGGGGATAGCAGGCATTACAAGCTGCCCCTTGCCAGGTGAAGTGAGCCCAGGTTACTGTGACATATTCGTCTTGTCTTTCAAGGATTGAAGTAGAGAATGTACTTATAATTGTTTTCAAATACACAAATCTTAAATAACTTTAACAGGAGGTGGCGGACATATCTGCCCTTTCTAAAATATTGAGATGGGGCACCCCAAGGCGCGCACACAGACTTGTGCAATACCTGTGAGCCACGTTGCTCCCATGAGGAGGGAGAGGGGGGCTAGTGGACTGGCTAGTGGAATTGAACCACCTTTTGGGCAACACAGCTTAAACCCAAAGCTTGGAAATTGTGCCAAGAAATTAGAATAAACCTGGTCACAATTAACTTCTTATCTGGGCCGTTTCAGGTAAGAGGTTCTTGAATTGTCAGTCTTCATTTCTTCTCAGTACGTTTGATTTGCACCAACAAAAACAAACAAACTAGGCTGAAATAATAAAGACTGACATTATTCCCCAGATAGAAAAAAACACTGCAGAACACCACATTACTGTATTTACATATGATCAGATATGTTTTTTTAAATGCCCTTTTCAAACCAGCCGATTACTTACACAGAGAGAAACCACACACATTAACGAGTTGTTGTTAAAAAAAACAAGTCGAGCTTTTGTAAACAGCAGCTAACGTGAAGCTAACGGTGAGCTAGCCGCCGTCAGTTTCATCGGCTAACGCTGCTAGCTCCACACAGACAAGAACATATGAATGCCAAAACGTTATAGGTACCTTTTAAAATCTCTCATAAGCCGTCTCCTTGCCGGGGTCGACATTATTCGAAATGTATTTAAAAAAATCTAAACCAAGACCATAAACCGAATTATATCCGAAACTAAATCCGGTGTTTCTTCCGCTTGTAGCCCTTTTCTTCTTCCCCCAAAACAACTGGCTAGCTAGCTCTCTGTGATGACGTCAGTGCTCACAGCGGTACAGCCTCTCTGTCAGAGACGATGTGGATTCAAATGTTTTAATCATAACACCTCTCAAATCAAACTTCAACTTTGTTTCGTTCATACGGGTTGTGCGGTATTTTACTTTATTTCATCACGCAAAATATCTGTGCATTACCCAAGGGAACCAGTATTTATTATTTATAGGGAATTGTGGAATTATTTAAGGCTATTTACATAAGAATGAAACTGTTGTATGATAGTATAGGCCTATTCAATGTAGTGTAAAAAAAAAAAAAAAGCCTTATGCGAATATATCAAACAAGCAAGAATACTCAAGAATGAGTAAATACAGAAAGAAGGAATTTAAAGGGCAGGGATAGGCTTATAGGAAAATCACAGTGATTGCATGTTGAATATGTAACAGTGTTCTGTGAAGTGTCCCTAATAGTATCATCATGGTGTTCATCTCTTGATGTTTGTAGAGAAAAGTCTGTTAAGGAAGTTGCAACCTTTCCTCCTCCAAATACGATTATCAACCTACTCTGACTTCTAATGGATGGCAGGTGAATATGAAAATGAATGCACTGTCTCATAATCTTCTCAGCAGTAAGTAGCTTACATTAAATCTTATACCAGTAATCCAAGTGTAGCTAATGCATTCTATCTTCTTTTCCCTGCCTGTATAGAGCCGTTAAAATCAAGTCAGAAATATGGGCTGGCCGCCCCCACCCGTTTTGACTTCAATTGTTGAAGAAATAGACAAAAAAGACTACATCTGTATACACAAGACATGCCACATGCCACATGCCAAGAAAAATGCCATATGTCAGAGGACCAAATCAAAGGCAATGAAGACTGTAAAAACCAGTCCGGGTAATGTGATATTAGGACTTATGTTCTAGTTCAGGGAACAATAAATGTTCTCTCAGCATGAACCCAAAATATGATGACTTGGATCTATGTATTTCTATTTACACAAAAACAATCATTATTTCATTGTGAATTATATTGAGATAGAGTTTAAAAGCAGGCATAAAAATGAGACTTAATAAAGGACAGAAGACCACAAATATATTTATTTATGTGCCTACAAATGTTTGTATACCATGCATAAACTACAACCTACAGAGTGTGTGTGTGTGTGTGTGTGTGTGTGTGTGTGTGTGTGTGTGTGTGTGTGTGTGTGTGTGTGTGTGTGTGTGTGTGTGTGTGTGTGTGTGTGTGTGCGCGCGCGCGTGCGTGCGTGTGTGTGTGCGCGTGCGTGCGTGCATGAATGTGCTGTTACTGTAAATACTGGGGGTGAAGAAGAAGGTATGAGATCAACATTTGCATAATAGAATAGAATAGAATAGAATAGAATTACTTTATTGATCCCAAACTGGGAAATTGTGGCGTTACAGCAGCAGTCTATCCAACTGGGTAAACTGTGTGGGTGTCTTTTGTTGGCAGGCTCACCTTTAGCAGAGCTGAAGGGGGCTGCAAGAGTGAAAAGGCCAGTCGCTTTATCAGATTATATGTTAGGGGATATTTGGGCTGCAAAGAAAAGAAAATGGATTATGAAGCCGAAAAAGGCTTCCTGTTTGCCCTTGGTGAAAATTGGTGATCCATGGTACAATGCTCTAGATATCCTCCAGACTGTGAGTGATCATTCCCCTGAAACTTTTCCAGATGGGGGGTTGATCAACCCTGGATTGGTTGCCCTAATAAGGTTGTCTAGACCATTAACACTAAATTATTCCAACAGTTCTGTCAGTGGAGTAAGATAGAACAGAAGATAAACAGACTGACACATTAGAAAATGCATCCTCATCAACAATTAGAGAAAACCCCTGTTAAAGTGATATTATAAGAATCAAATGTTTTTTTGTGGTTGTGTGAGATGACAACTAGACCATAAGAAGTGTGTTGTGTGTGTGTGTGTGTGTGTGTGTGTGTGTGTGTGTGTGTGTGTGTGTGTGTGTGTGTGTGTGTGTTTTTTTTTGTCAATGTGTCTTCGTAGAATTTTAAAGGGCAGAAATGTGCAAAACTTGACCAGCATTAGGATCACATGACACAGCTCACCCAAATGAGTCCCACTGAAGAGGTTTAGAGAAATACCATCTAAAGTTTGAGCAAATATATCTGTCAGTTCAGTCTAGCTTCATCATTATCTTGACCATTTCCCTGCGGGAGTCCAGACTGCAGCTATCAATAGACTCACTGCTCTGTTAGCGTTTCACTGCTGTGAGAATGTAGGTCACACATTGACAAAAAGACAGTCAATCTTTTCTGGCTCCACCAAGAGCCAGGAGTGAAAGCATGACATTTGTGTAAAGCAAAAATAAATGAACATCATGTTTTAGTTTCCTTAATCTGGGCAAGAAAACAGGTTTATTCATTGAATTTTGTCCCCAGTAGAAGCATTGCCCTTATCGGCTGAGATGAGAGATAATGGGTGTTTATTTAGGGAGGTTGACGAGGACAGAATTGTGATGGACGAAGTTTTCAATCTACTATGGATGATTAGTATTGCATCATTGAGAAAAATGGGGACCTTGGTCTGTCCGTCAGCCTGGGCGATATTGGACATAGGCCTAGATTCATCCTAAAAAGGCAGGAGGGACTAGTGCTGAGCTGAGGTGCTCTAAATAGAGAGGACAAAGAAGTGTTACATTGCTTTCACTCTCTAAAATATTGAGAGAGACTCAATCACAAAGTCTTTACCATAGAATCTTAAATCTTAATGTGTTTGTCTCCCTCATGTTCTGTGGATGTAGAGGTCACTCAGGCCTTTACCTGGCTCATCAGTCTAATGCCCCATTAGTATCCACAGAAACTTGCTTGTGGCGGCTGGTAGACTGCAGTCTGAGTGTTAGGGTGGGGCTGTGATGGAGCCATTAACTTGTACCACAGCCATCAGTGATAATGAGGAGCAAAGCTTAAAGATGCTACAAGCTAATTGTCTCATTAGATGTTTGATGTCTGGTTGCATCTGCATGGGCCAAGGTGGTAATTAAATTACACGGCTGACTGGGTGAGTGTTTGGGCAGTCGGTCAAGCCTGCAGCCCGTTAGAGTGTTGGTTTAAAATTTTAGGATCTGTGAAGGGCAATGGTGTTTTTAGAGGTAATGATGAAGCTTATGTTAATGGAAATGTCCCTGTTATTAGATCTGGTGTGCTGCAACTGGAAGGTGATTTTTGCTGCAATTTCTAGGGTGCCCTTAGAACAGTCGTGTCTTGTGCTTCTGGTTTATCCAATTTCTTTTATGCACGCTAGCGAACTGACTTCAAAAGATTTTTTTAAACCGAATGTAGTCCAACAGAGCCACACATTTGGCTGCAGATTCCTATCTTTTAGCCTACCTTTGGGAATGTAGACAGACATATATCCAGTTATAGAAATAGTGTTTCAGGATCAAGGTAGAAGTAAAGAGCGAACATCAACTTTGACTCATTTAATAAACCACACACAAGCAACACAAGTTACAATGACTCTATACTGCTTTGACTCACAGACTTATATTTCATACGTTCCTTTTTATAGCAGGTTGCTTCAAAATCTTCCAATCGGCTAAGTGTTTGTTTTCCTTTTAGGAATTATTTTCTGGGAATATGTCAGAGAAGTGGAAAATACTACATGATGGTTTCCAAGGGTTGTACAAGTTTTTTCAAATATAATTTGCTGATAGTTTGATTACCACAAGAAAGAAGGCCTTCACCTTATGCTGTCGACCGAAGTCTTGAGTACTGGACAGAAATGGATACAATGGCTCTGAATGGCCCATTCAGAGAAAGATATTTAATCAGAACGTTTCGACCATGAGGTCTTCACCTGAGGACACCTCTGGCAATTCACAATGCAGGACTGATGCAACAACCGGGCTTTGTGTAGCAATACGTTTTAGTATGATTCAGACAGCCATGCAAAACAAAGGAGTTGAACTTGTGGTGGTATGAGAGGTAGATAGTAATATTATGAGACTAATAATATGTCTTAGCGGAATACAACAAAGTTAATCTATAGGTTTATTATTTTCCTTCAACGGCATAGGTCACACAGGAAAAGAAAATGTATAAGGGGGCACTGCAATGAACACATCTGGGAGACAACAGAGAGTAGAACGGGATAAAATAAAACAAAATACTAAAGCTGCATCATATTTAAACTAAAAAAACCAAACTTAAATTAATTATATATAACTAGTAAGATTCTGATGTGCTGAAACCACAGAATCCACAAACAAATAAAAAACAGAAGTGGCTGCACATTTTAAGCTCAGGCAAGCTGCATGATTTAAATATGAATACTGAACTTTATCAGTATTGAACTCCAAAATCTCTGAAGTCTTACAGGATTTGGTTGGATGTCCCACTGATTAAAAGTCTAAGAAGGCAGGTCATGACCAAAGGAGTGTATCTTTGACTCAAGGGAACTGTAAGTTGATTAAAAAAAAAAATCTGAATATGTTGGAACCAACTGATTATTTTTTAAATTTCCAACATCATCCCATCATCATGTTCTGAACGGAGACAAGGGCACACATACTGTAAGGACTTGATTGATGATTTGAACTGAGGTTAGAAATCTCCTTGAAGCAAAAATGTGATGCTTTTGCAGATCCAGAAAACGCTAGAGGATATTAAGTAAGAATGATCTTGTAAACTAGTCAGCAAAATATGCATTTAATGTATGGAAGTGCAATCTTCTGCCAAACTATAATCAAGTGAAGCAACGAGAGATGAAAAATGATCTTTGTCACCATTTCTAGTGTTTATATGGCCAGATATTCTAGAAACAAACAGTCAGATGTCATGTTTTTGGATGACTTGTGAATGTGGAACTCATAAACAATCTACTGTCAATGTTCAACCTGGACTTCATCTTTGCCGCCACCAGGTGGAGCTGGAGTTAACAGATAGCAACGGTAACCTGCTGTTGTCATGGTTTCAGGTATCCTGGAGACACAATACTGGATGCTAATTGGTGGAAAGACAAAGATAGGGGCCGAGATGTTTACTCTGATTCTTTCTGTCTTTTTTGTTGTTGTTGTTGTTGTTGTGCATCTACATTAAGGGTGACATGTAAGGAGTCACCAAGTTACTCCAAAAGAAAAACACCAAGACAAAGATGGTGGCATATTTGAAATATTTTAAAAGGAAGGACTATACCCTACATATTGTTTTATGCACATGATAATGTGCCATATTGTTCTCCACATGTTTTACATTAGTATACAGTCCTTGTCTGTAATGATTTCTCTTTAAATGTCTGCAATTCCATCATTTTCCTAAAGTGATCAAAAGTGCTAACTTGTTGTATGTGTGTACCTATTCAAATTCAAAAAATATCTATATTACAAACTTTTGCATTTATTTTTCAAATCTAAAACTTTATTGTCTCTTCTTTGTATCTAAGTGTAAAATGAATCCCCATCTCTGTTTTCTCCCTTCATTAGGAGCTTCTGAAGGTTTTGCAGAGGGTAACTATCACATGACTTGATGTAATGTTGTATCTGTTATTAGGGAGGGGCTTCCCACCCCCTCCCTTGTTTTTTCCTGGCTCCATTCTACTTTTCTACAGGATCATCGCCCAACTATCCAAAACAAGCGATTTATCATGCTCCTGTCCTCTGTCACACAACAGACAAACACATAGCTCTGACTGTGTTGTTCAACCATTTCATTCTCTGCATCTTCTGTCCTGGTATTAAAAGGGCTTTTATTACAACACCTTTGGCACATGCAGAGAATTTAAATTTAGATGTTGATCAGCAGCAGCAGCAGCCACAGCAGCAGGTACCCGGTTAGCTTTGAACAGACTCCAAAACAAAGACTTAAGCCCACTTGTGAATTGCAGCCATTTGCTATGTGGTCATAAAAGCATCATGTGTCCTGGTGTCTCCATGTTGCAGCCTACGGTGGCTCCAAGCTGCCACTGTGCTGCTGAGAGCTGTGTTGCTTTGGATTATGCTTGTGTATTGTGTTTCCTGCCTCTTTATGTGATGATGGTCAACATGTCATCACTCCCATATCTAGAAACAAACAATCAGATCGGTTGGATGAAACCAAATGCTATATGATTTAACCAATGTGTTGACTGATGTCAAATGTCTATAGAGTATTTTTAGTCATTGGTTATTGCTGGTAATGTTAGGTGTTAATAGTTTCATAGGTTGGAAGTGTTATGTTACTGTTAAAACATGCATTTTCTAAAATCCAAATCTATACAATGCATTTTTAATATTATCTGCTTACAGTGTGGGCCCTGATCCTAAAGCTTCAGATCGCTTGTAAAGGTTATTATACACATATCCCTATTGTGTTTCATGTTTCTGACGTTTTAGTCGGGATAAATCAAGCGAACTTTAAACAGTGAAAGCTAAACAACTGGCCACTGGCTTTAATGTCTTATGATGATTCTTTGTTCTCATAGGTATCATTTTGTTTTGAAGTGTAGATTATTATTTGACAAATAAAAGGACACTGCAGAAAACAAATCTTGAGTAGATAAACTATTCCAACTTTGCACAAGGATACGTGATTATTAAATACAGGGAAGGATATGCTGCACATGGTTTTCTTAATGCATCATCATAGCAAATTTGGCTGTCTGACTAAATATTTAAAGCTATATGTTATTTTGAAAAACAGAATCACTAAGAGCAGAAGCAGAAGCAAACAAACACAAAGGTTGGTACGTGAAAAAAGGTGCATGTATTTAGGCTGTATTTATGACCTATAGTACAACGCATTATAGTTCCCCCTGACTCTGGAGAAAGCAACAACCAGCTAAGTGACTGAAAGGTCAAAGCCACACTAACCTCAAGGACACCTCTGTGGACACAAACAAGACAATGTTGGAGACAAAATGTAGAAATCACATGAGAAGGATTGTGCCATTTTCAGTCTCAGATGACTTGCAGGAGCCTATTTGGTTCCCTGTAGAAATGAAATGTACAACTTTGTCCAAAATTTCCTTTAACAAGGACAAATGAACCCAAAACAAGGCCCTAAAGTGAGTAAACGTGATTAATAAGCTGCCACTCTTATTGTTTGTCTTTGACCCATGATGTCACATGTGCCATGTTAAAGTTGAAAATTGACTACTTTACTGCCTTGTGAACAAGATAGCCTCAATTTAATGAAAGACACGTGTCAGAGGTTGTTTTAAACTTTTATAACCTGCAGCTAGATTTTAGCTTCAAACCTCACAAAGACAAACAAGGAGTGGGAATAAGCGGCTGGGGTGTGCAAGGTTGGACACCTGCCTGCTCTGCTGGTCAGGTAGAGAAGGGAGTGAAGGTGAGAGCAGGGCCACAACAATAAGACTGATGAGCCTGCCTGAGAAGTGATTGATGAAATGTTAATGTGGAAAGTGGCGATCCAGAGAATGCTTATCATGAGCTAAAAGGGGCTTCAGGGTCACTGTTTAAGAGACGCCAAACTCGATGGAGGAAAGGCGTATCAGGAGTCACACAGCAAGATATTTGTTGAGTGTTATTTTATTTAAAGGATGCAAATGGCTTTGCTTCATTTAAAAAAATAAACCTGCATCCTGTTTTTTATAGTGAATCTGCAAACAGACATTTTCAATCATAAAGGAGAACACTCAAAATGTGAGTGATTACATGATCTGTTGTTACAGATGAGGCTATATCAGGAGAACAAAAAAAAACGAATTGGTGTGTTTGAATATGATTTTCAATAGAGAAATGATTGAGAGATGTGTCTTTACAACAACACACACAAGCTTTGTAAGCTTCTCTGAAAGTTTGTGTAGCTTGTTCAATCAGTTTGATGATAGTAAATTGTAATCATAGTGGTTTTTACACCTACACATTCACACTCATTCACACATGGATGGCAGAGGTTGCTATGCAAAATGTGGCTGCAGGGGTTGGGGATCAAACCCCTAACCTTTCATTTGAGAGGCTACCGACTGAGCCACAGCCACCCATAGTCAATGTTGTCTAGAGCATGTCTGCAAGTTATTAACAATCTGCACAATTTTGAAAGTATCTATCTTTTCATAGACTTTAAGCAAACAGTGGTAAAAAAAAAAAAAAAAAAAAAGAAAGAAAGAAAAAAAGTTCCCTCTCGTCTAATTTAAGCATAATGCGTAACAATCTGCCATGCTCACTGTCATCTGTCCTGGTGTTCCATGGTGTTTTTAAAGGAAACTAACAGCTTTAATTATAGATACGGGGATTTTTAATCAACCTGACACTTGTATTCAGCTCCATTCATCCCAGAGAAGCCCTGAAAGAGAGAACAGATTCAGTCTTTGATCCCTGCTTTTGTTTGATGTGCTCTTTTTGTGTCAGAGACTGAGGTCTGCATTTGAATGGCAGAATTAATGGCGCAAATGTATTTTAGTTGTGTTTGTATTTATCTTTCACACAAACACTTGACAGAGTCACAAACATATAAATATACTGTGGCATACACTGAGTATCTCACGTGTATTGTTCCTTTATAGTAACATATATGACCTAACAGCTCTTCAGCTCAGGACACAAACAGAGTTACAGTAGCCTGTTGGCAAAACAAAGAACCAGTTATTCAGTAAAATCATTACAGAGAGGGATCTGTTGCTGAAGACTTTGATTTTTGATTTAGATTCTTAAATATTTTATTAATCCCTGAGGGAAAATTCTTGTTTACACTCTGTTATTTTAGAGACCTGCTTCTCAAACACGTAGACATTTAGCTTCATTAGAGGCAACACATTTCATGATATGCAAATTCAATATGTCTCATTTGTTTGTACTGAATATGTGAATATATGACTTCAGATTGATATGCTGCAACAGTTTTCCAAAGTAGACATTTGAGGTTTGAATATTGAAAGGCATGAATCAAAATGTCTGGTGATGTAACTGTTGAAGGAACACTGACTCAAAGGGGGACAGTTGAAAACAGATTACAGTTTTATTTTCTCTTTGGTCTTCACAGTGCAGGGAGATTAAAGTGCAGGTTTTTTGTTTTGTTTTTATGAAATTACCCAGATGGTATTGAATACAAAAGTATTTTTGACACTTTGAGAACAATACTTCTTTTCTTATTATTTAAATACATTGAGAGATCAATAACATGCTCAGCTTTGGTTAAACAAACAGAGATGGGAAGAGACAGGATAGCAACATAAAGCGCTGGCTAATGCTAGTGCTAAGTCAGCCAGATGAATGCATAAGTCAGTGACTTTGATTGTGATGCTAGTTTGGCGTAACTTTTATGTACTGATTAAAATGTGAACAGCTGTCTCATTGGTGTGACTCTTACTCCAACCAGTGTATCCTGCTTTCAAAGTCTGTTTTGTGCTAAATGGGACTAGTCTGCAGTATTATTTAGTTTTACTCACGCCTTTATCATTCTGAAAGTACTGATATGAAAACTTCTAAAGGCATTGCACATTTATACTTATACCGCAGCATGCTGAGTAAAGAACAAAACGTTTTGGTAATCCATTGAAGTCTGATAGCATGTCTACACCGTGTGTGCTACACAGACTATAGTCAGCAAATTATGATGAGTATTTGATTTTAAGCAGAGGATGTTTGATCTGAAAATAGTTATAGCATCACAACAGCTGGCTAACATGTTGTCAAAAGGCCTTTAGTAGGCTACTTGACATTTGATAACAGTACAGCACACAGAATGGCTGATAATAAGAAGGCGTTTTTGTTGGTCATTAAAAAAGGTTTGCAACTTTTCAAATAAACTCAAGTCGACCTGCATACATGAATAATTAAAGCCAGAATATGCACAAATATAGAGATTTATTTTGAAGAATAGTTTTGAGAAAACGTTTCAATTATGACTAATTGGTGCATTTAGCCTATGTGGACTTTTATGGGCTTTGGAATGTGGACAACAATGGAGGTAAACAGTAGATAAATCAACTGTATCAGGTTTTGGATTAACAGACGACACTTGTTCCACATTGCTACCATGGGCCGAATCTCTTCCTTTAACATAATTTCAATATTTTATTTCAAATTGTGTAATAAATGTTAAACCTCAGGATTTAAGTCATTATGTTGGCCTAAAGGAAATTATTACTTTTGCTTCTACACACATTATACACTCATTAACTAAACAATTGGCGAAATAATGGACACAAATAAGTCTGAAGTCAAGAAGTTAGTCTAGAAGTCTGTAAGCTGTTGTCTCTGCTTTGTTTATCAAATGCAGGAGAGCTCTCTTTTCAAACAATGACATCATTGCTACACCATAAAATTCTCATCATGCTCCTACAGAGCGATGATGTATTCTGTGTGATGTGGTTTCATCTCTTGTTAAACTACAAACCAATCAAGTGCAGAGGAAACAGCGCTCCGGACCAATGACTGACCTGCCGTCATCGGTCTCCAGTATTGCGGCCCTGCTGCTGCGTCAAGCTGCAAACGTTCACAGAGTGAGACCGGAAACTGAGTGAATCTGGAAGGGCGGTAGGCCTAACTTAGAATCAAGACTGCAGCTTGTATTTGGCTGCTTTGTATGTATTCCTACAAAAAAAAAAAAAAAAATGCAATTTTGTTAAAATCTATTTCTGTCGTAATAATAAACACATAGGCGAATTAATGAATTTGGATGCACAACCTGCATCCATTTTGAGGTGTTTGGCTTAGTTATTAATTTGTTGTAGACCTAGACTTATTTTGGAACTTAATTTCTCAGATATGTAAAGTATCTAATACAGATAATTGTTTTAAAAGTATACCCCAATTTTTTTTGTATTTTGCCAGCTGTGAATCTGACATAACAGGATGCAAGTATATTGAAAACAAAACAACAAAAATATGCACAAATGTTTTTTTTTTTACTTGGAAAATTGGGTATTTAGCTCTCACAGTGATATTGTTAATACATTTACAAGTTTTCAAATAGGATAGGTTACCTCCAAATACCTGAATTGGACCTTGATAGGCTTATGTCAGATGTATTTTTCTATCATAATTATTACATTTATGTTCACAATGATTCATAAAATAATTTTATGTCAGTAAGAAGTGCTATGGTCCACCTCGTGTATTATTTGTGTTAAAACTGATTTTAATCTTGTTATCAGAAAGACAAATAACATAGCCTATAATCAACAGAAATTGTAGGTGAGCAACATTATAATGGTATTTATTTGTAGAATAAAAAGAAACCAAACTTTTAGATTATACAGCTAATTGAATAATCTTGTTTTTATTTTTAAATTGAACATTTCCTTGAGGTTTAATTTTAAAATACTGTGACTATTTTTATGTCTGACTGAGTTGACAAAAATCCTGAGCTGCAGGAAATGGTATTTTAGAACAAATAAATCACTGGGAGGTTTGCCCATCACAGTATTTAATAGCCAAGGCTTTGATCTTTTAAAAATATATCTTCTCAGCATAATAGATAGAAAACATTTCAAAAATATGGTTTTGTCCCAATTCTCAAAAAAATGGGTGAAAACAAACCAATTTTTTTTTCCCAATTTGAATTTATTTATTTAATAGGGACAATGCAATTTAACATAATTTCAATACAAAGCATGAAACTGATGTGCTGCATAAAGAGTATTTATTGCTAATTTCCAACTTGTGTCCCCAGTTGGGCCTTTGTGTAAACAAACAGATTACAATGTACAACATTCAGTTACATAAAACCCCATGAGGATACATGTACAACAATACAAATGCTATAAACCAGTTTAAAATAAAGTTTGAAGATACTTTGCCCGTATCAATTAGAAAACCAAACGAAACATTTGTTCTGGGTAGAAGAATATTAAAGCATTGTTTTATTGTGAAGGTCACATCCGGACCTGCGTTGTGTTATTTCTAGACAGCTTGACGTAAACTAACTTCAGGGTGGATCACCGACTGACGTCCCTCACTCCCTCCTTTTCAGTTTCAACTCAGTGATATCATAGCGACCTGGCAGTCAGAGACACTTACATGCTTCTTTAGAGTTAGAGAGCCAGCAGCACCTACTGTTGCCGCCCTGCGAGCCGTGGAAAGGTCGAGAACAAGCGGGGTCGTCTCCTTGCCGAAGTTGGCGAACAAACGTGTCGGCGAACGAACTGCAGCGAACCAAAATACGCGCAGAGATGGACGAAAAGGCGTTCACGAAAGAGATAGATCAGTGGATCGAGCAGCTCAACGAGTGCAAGCAGCTGTCGGAGGGACAAGTTAAAGCACTGTGTGAAAAGGTGAGATATTTAACAGATTTCAAACTCTCAACGTCAACTTACTGTCACCATCTCCCCCCCCTCCTCCTTTACCGACGCCTTCCAGACATTCTTAAAATGGCGTCTACAGTGTACATTTCACTGCGCGGGGCTTATATTTTACAAACATTGCGAGGCTGTTTGTCTTTAAAACATTTGCATTTCAATCAATCTTTGTCAGAAAATTCTTAAAATTGTTAAAAAAAAAAAAAAAAGGATCCCATACTGTTGGTAACTGGTGGTTTACATTCAAGTCAGGGTCAGCCATACTGTGAATTCAAGTCACATAGCACATTTACTGCCAAGCTCCTTCAGTCTGTCAGAGTGACCTGTAGCATCTCTTTCAGATAACTGAGCAATTCAACTACACAGTAAACTTTGACAATGTGACAGAGGTCTTCATTAATGTACACTGGATGTTGTTGAGGTAAAAAATAGGCAGTAAAGGTAGGCTACATTTTGGTATGGAACATGACAACAAGAAAGGGAAAAAGTCCTGAAAAGGTTAATAACTTTACTTTGTGATGGGGGGGGGAAAAAAAAGAAAAGCCAAATAAGTGAATTATTGTGTAGCATCTTCTGCCTGTGTACCCACTTCATGATTACACTGCCCTTTTCACCAATTCCTGAAAGTTGCCGTGGACGGCTGACCCCTGTTTTTACATGTTTAATACTCTGACTGAGTTGTTTACTAGCCAATAAAGTTGTTAATTACAATCTTTAACATGACACTTTATGACTTAAGTGGTCACACATCATGACACGTCACGGGACAGGTAACTTGTAAACTGTTAATATTCACGTTACACTCTGTTTTTTCTGGTTTGTTTATCCTTGTTTTGGTAGAATTGTTGACATAATGTCCGTGCTCACGCCACAGAGTAACATAGAGGCTAATGCAAACAAATAGAGAAGGGTAATGGCACAATGCTTCTCATTACATGTCTAAACTTTTTATTCAGTCATTTTCGTGCTTAAAGACAGAGTTGTACAGGTTAGTGTGGCGTTCACCTTTCAGCCAAGTAACTGTAAGTGTTATTCATGCTATTTTATAAACTACATGTTTAACATGTACAATGTTTTCAGTAACCCATCCTTCATGTTTTTGCCAACTCAATCACTGAATGATTCTGTTGACTTCTCTAGTCTAAGCTGGAGCTTAACCTCAATCTTTCCTCAACATACTTCCTGCTCAGGCCACTAGCTGAATATTTGATTTGTTGTAGAATCAGATAGGGTCGATAGTGTTTTTGATTAAGATTTGTTGCAGTTAATTGCGTCCAAGAGAGTCCTACACTCCTTTAAACGGCACAATAAAGCGCTGCTGCCCCACTTGAAGGTCTGTTGAGGCCGTTGCTGCAGAAACAGTCACCTCTGGCTCTCACTGATGTAGGCCAATGTTCAAAACATGTCAGTTTGTAGTGGTGTCGCTCGAAAGTTTTCATTTGAATTCTACTTTTTCAGTGAGACTTTAACCTTGTTGATTTTAGAGACATCATATGGACAGATGCTTCATTCTTTTGTGCAGCTCTGGGTCTGCAAAGTCTGAAACAACTAGACCAACAACAACCCTCTTTAGAGTGCTTTTCAAGAGGATATCATGAAACTCTACATATTGTTATTCATTCTTTTTATTTTAAGTTTTCCTCATCTAGACATGGTCTTTTTAAATCGTTTGAAATGAGCTATTCAATCCTGTAGCTTACTCTGTCTCTCAAGAGCCTCTTGTGGACCCCATGAGCAGGACACGGTGGTGTGTCAGTGTTTCAAGATGTACATTTGTGACGTCTTCTAATACAAGACGCTGCTTTGGATGACATGAACCTAACTGTCGGGGATTATGGCAGAAACCATGTTTAACATTTTTTCAATAAGCCACCTTTTAAAATTGACATTCTTCGACATATCATTGAATTTGATTGTAAAGCAAATCTGGACAACCATTTAGACAATTGTAATAAGAATACATAGAAACACCAAACATCAACAAGGACCACCAGATGCAGCAATTCCAAATATAATGTCTTTCTTTCCTGTTGCTGTTCCAGCCACTGTTTCCTGTCAAAAGCAGTGGAGAGGAAAAAGGAACGCTACAGTTTCTTCAGCCCGAGGCTGAGGCCGTATCATTATCAGGGCTCATGAGCTCAGCTGCTCATAACTGCCGTCTACCTGCACCTATCCTCACATTCCTTTGTGACTTCTGTTGATATTATTCACCAGCCACGCAACATCCCTCCTGATTTAAAAATAGCAAAGGATATGATTGATTTTTGAGTTGCATCACTAGCACAACAAAAAGCCGTTGCTGCCTAGCTGATCACAGAGTGTGACTCAGGATAACACACTCCTTTGTGAGTCAGAGAGCAGCCGTCTCCGTTTTGGGATGTACGGGGGTGTGAAGGAATGAGATGTGCTGTGTAATTTGTCCTCAGCCTTTTTATGCCTGGTTCCCAGTGATCTCAGAAAAGAGTGTAGAAGAGGCTGTTTGGTGTGCAGAGAGAAAATAAGGTTTTAAAAAAAAAAAAAAAACATTATTAATGTGATTGTTTTGGTTCTCAGCATTGCAGTATCCTTCCTTTCTTAAGGCTCCAGATATTTGTTGACAGACTAGTGATGTCATCCATCTTATCTTGAGTTTAATCTAGTTGGCATGTTTTTGAAGACACTGCAGAAGGTGCTCTGTTCACTGAGAATTGCTTTAAATTTCCCGTCGGTAACAAGGAGCAGATTCAATTTAATGTGCAACTTGTTCCTAAGACAGATTTATCCTTTTCATGACCTTTGGTTTTTCCCCACTGTGTTCAGAAATAAGGACGGTTACATAACCATTCAGATATAGTTTTTTTTTTTTTTCTGTGCTCTTCTTATTCCCATATGAGACACAGTGTGATAAGCATGATGCAGGTCATGGTGCAGCTGGACATTTACTGTTAACATTTGAGTTTGTAGCCAATATTTATGTCCCATGACTTCATTTAATGTGGGTCAGAGTGATGTAATAAGTTGTTGGGAAAGATGCCCCACTTACTGGGGCTGAAGTCTTCTGTTAGTCGGGGCAGCTAACAAAAAATATCTATGTTTGTCTTCTGAGGTCACCATTTATTTATTTGTCATTTAGACAAGCCGCTCCAAGGTCTTTTATTTTCTCACTGTTAACATCTGATATAGCAAACTAAAGATGTAACGCTGATTCATTCAGCAAAATCATGATCCCAAGATGGTGCAATGCTAGTATCATAAAAGTGTTTTAAAGAACGTCAAGCACAATGCTGCAGATATGCAACAATACAGTGATTTCTGTGAACACAACTCAACCATAATGACTGAAAGGAAGGTGAATGCATCTCGGCAAACTGCTGACAAACACAGACACAATGTGCCTGTGCTGATTTTCACACAGATTACAGTGCTGTTGTCAGTAAGATGCTTAACTCTGAATGTACATCTTAAGTGAGGTCATTCTTTGTGGTTGTAGTTTTTGTCTAGTCGTCAAGCTTAATTCGCCCTGAGTCGTCTCCTGGTGGACCCTTGGCTGCGTTTAATGGGATTATATTGCGGCAGCCGGGAAAATGCTGACTTCACTTCTCAGCACTCGGATAAGCAGTTTGTTGAGCGTGTGGTGTCTGACGTATCGGCCAGAGCTGTAATCTGGCCCAAGGTTCCCTCCCTTCTGCCTCTCTGTGGCGTTTAAGATACAGGTGTGGCCTGTACTTTGGGCGAGGTGATTACGTAACCTCTGGCGTCATCCTATCCATTCACAGCTGGGCTGCCACCCACAGCACCAAACCCAAGCTTACATTAGGAGTTATGAAAAAGTTGTTATGGTAGCATAAGCAGCATGTCACATGGGATTTGTGTATCACGTTGCGTAATATTAGTAATGCTGTTTTCTTTCATATTTCCATTTGTTTGGTTTTGTTGTATTTGTGAAATTAAAGTTTTGTAAGGATATTTTTTTGTGACTCATTACAATTGAAGCAATTGAGGCAGTGAATTGTCTGGAAATCAACTTTTATCGACCAGCAGTGGAGACAGATAGTGAGACTGTACTAGACTTCAAGTTTTTAAATAACGATTAAATACAAAGGGAAGCAAAAGTCTAAATAAAGGTTTTATGTCTTGTTCTAAAGGTTCTTGGTAAATGGTAAATGGACTTGAGTTTGTATAGCACTTTTCTAGTCCTCCGACTACTCAAAGTGCTTTTACACCACAGGTCACACCCACACATTCACACGCCGCTAATGAAGCAGCAGGAGCAACATTGTTTTAAGTGTCTTGCCCAAGGACACATCGAGCATGTGGCTGCAGGAGCTGGGGATTGAACCCCCAACTTTCCGACTCTACCAACAGAGCCACAGAGCCAAGAGTCCTAAAGGTTAAGTCAAGTAAAATCAGAGGATTCTTTATATTACCAGCAGAAGTAGTACAGGATGTGTTTGGTCTTCGTCTACAAGTTGTTAAATGACCATCATTTGATGGTTCGATCTTGTCATGAAGATGCACAGATTAAGTGCATCTTTTAGATCTTTTATGATGGTAGATTTAGTGCATTGAGGTTTGAACTGTTAGAAAGGTAACATTCACTTTTGGCTGTATGGCATTATGATGATTTTTTTTTTATTGTTTTGCAATTTAAATCAGACATCAGTTCAATGATTTAAATCCAGGCTAAAGTGAAGGTGTACAACAGTGAATATGGAGGACCATGTAAGATAGACTGACCCTGCTCACTTAAAATGGGTGTTTATTTCCTCTCCCATTTTATTTAGATTGATAAGAAGGGAGAGATGAAAACATAGTGCTGTCCCACTTTAATAGAGACATGGAGAATATTCTGTCTAGTTGAGGGAATTGAATGCCCCGGTCAATCTGTCATGAAAGGCCTCCTGCCACATGGTTGTGTGGGCATGTGGAGAGCGTCTGTTTGTAATGTAGGTCAGCATTGTGACTCGCTGCAGTCAAGTCCTGGTCACTCTGTCTCTCTCTCTCTCTCTCTCTCTCTCTCTCTGTCCCATCTGCCAGGGTCCACTGGGCAACATCAGCACTCTGTCAATGTTGGCTCTCTTTTTCTCATGCTGCTCGCATTTGTTGTCGAAAAGCAACAGCGTGAAAAGATAAGTCGTGCTGAAAATGGAGCTATAGGTAAAAGGCCAGCCCACTTAGTGGAGAGACGTCAGGTTTTTGAAGCACAATATGAAAACAATCATGTGAAATGAATTACCAAAAGTTAGTCTTAACTTTTGTTCTTTTTGCTTTTTAAATTGTTCACCTTCTTCTGAGTTTGCGGATGTCTCTCCCTCTCTCTCTCTCTCTCTCTCTCTCCACACTTAAGACATGTCTGGTGGTCATTCAGCTCGGAGCATTTCTCCCTCAGCCTGAGGATTTGTTGGCTTCAAAGCTCCTTAAAAGAGCTCATCCAGCTGACTGACCCCTCAGTCTGACCAGCCTGCCAAAGCCAGACTGACTCCAGGAATAGGCCTTGTAGTGGGTCTCTCCAGACTTAATGTTTGGAGTGCTACCCAAGAGTTTGTCTACTATTTTTAGGTTTATTTTTATTGAGTACTCTAGCAACACATTACAAGTACACATAACAGATGCATAGTCATTCAAATCCTTTTTTTTTAATCATGTGGCACAATGTTTGCTTAGCCTTAAGGTATAAAAACAGATACAAAACGACTATACAGTTAAAGCAGAATGATTCAGTGTATCCTTGATGTACCTGCTTTGGCTGATGCACACAATGACTCATTTGCTTCTGCAGAGAGTTTGAAGTCCACCTCATCATAACTTCTGGGTAACTGTCCAAGAATATCACTTGTAACAGTTTTAACGGTTGGGTGTAGAGTCTGACTGTTGTGCTGCCAAAGCTCTCCAAGCTATAACTTAAAAACCATTTACAGCATTAATCTGAGGAAACAAAGTCCTCCCTCCAAATACACCAGCAGCCTTTTTACATTCTGTTCTCCACTTCTTGAGCATACCGCTCCTTGATTCTACGAACTGAAGCTGTGCAATCAGAGCAGACCGCAAAGCAGGCCCACAGGAAGCTAGACACACACACAAACACACACACAGAGGAAGGGCTTATTTTCTTGGAAAGATCATGGTGGGGGTTGTGTTGTTGTCACTGTGCAGCATTTGAATGTAGTTTTGTTGGTATGAAACTTTTCTTGGAATAATGATAGAAAACAAAGAGAGAAATAGAATATTATAACTTGCATCTCCTGACATGACGGGATCATGTGGCTTTATCCTGCATTTCAATCAACTCAACTCAGTCAAGTGGTAGCTACATATAAACTGTGGAACGCTGACTTTTGACACGTTTTAATTCCATGTGCGGTGTTCGTCTCTCCTCAAGCCATTTCATGTCACACTTCTCTGTTTTTTTTTTTTTTTGTGGCATGAACTACAATCTAACGGGTCTTTTTTTTTTTTTTTCTGCAGGCAAAGGAGATCCTGACCAAAGAGTCAAATGTCCAGGAGGTGAGATGTCCGGTGACAGTGTGTGGGGACGTGCACGGCCAGTTCCACGATCTCATGGAGCTGTTTAAGATCGGAGGGAAATCTCCAGACACAAACTATTTGTTTATGGGAGACTACGTAGACAGAGGGTACTACTCTGTAGAAACCGTCACTTTATTAGTAGCACTTAAAGTAAGTCCTTTTTCAAAAGTCCATACACATTGAATTTATCCCAAAACTAGAATTTAATACGCAGTGTCTCTCAAGAAAAAAAGATTGACTAACAGCCTTTTCTTTGCTCATGCTTCAGGTACGCTTTCGTGAGCGTATCACAATCCTTAGAGGGAACCACGAGAGCAGACAGATCACACAAGTGTACGGCTTCTATGACGAGTGCCTACGGAAATATGGAAACGCCAATGTTTGGAAGTACTTCACAGACCTGTTCGACTATTTGCCCCTCACTGCCTTGGTAGACTCTCAGGTGAGAATAGATCTGATTAATACAGGCTGAGCAACTACTGAACATTATTTAAACAACCTGTGACCATAAGAGTTTCGGGAAAAATGTGTTTGATTTTATACGGCCGCTGTGGAGAATGTTATGTTTTTTTTTTAACTGAACTGAGATTTTTTTTCTCCGTGATCCTTCAGATTTTCTGCCTCCATGGAGGCCTGTCACCGTCCATAGATACTTTGGATCACATCAGAGCACTGGACCGTTTACAGGAAGTACCACATGAGGTAAACACATGCTTGATTTTATGTTTACTTTGAAAAAGAAAGAATTCTACCTGCTACCTGAAACCACCACCTTGAAAAAGTCTTTGTTCATAAAGTAGTCTAGTGAAAGCAATGTGATGGAGGACTCAGTAGCAGAGCTGTACTCATTCTTTCCATCTTTGTCCTCTGCAGGGTCCCATGTGTGACCTGCTATGGTCAGACCCTGATGACCGAGGTGGCTGGGGCATCTCCCCTCGAGGAGCCGGCTACACCTTTGGCCAGGACATCTCCGAGACTTTCAACCACGCCAACCGCCTCACACTGGTGTCCCGTGCCCACCAGCTGGTTATGGAGGTGGGTGTCTGTATATATGCAGAATTACTTAACATCTTCTGCTTTAGCCTGGGGTTTGGAACCTTACAAAGTGAATCTCTTCCATCACCGTGACAGAAAACAACAGAATGAACAGTTCTATCAGCAACATTAACATTATCTATCAGGTTTTAACTTTAAATTAGCTTTATTTTGTTGAATAAGAAATCTCTGATGAGTGACGATCTGCTTCTTCCAGGGTTACAACTGGTGCCATGAGAGGAATGTAGTGACAATATTTAGTGCTCCCAACTACTGCTACCGCTGTGGCAACCAGGCAGCTATCATGGAACTAGACGATACCCTGAAATATTCATTGTAAGTGAATCGAAAGGCTGCATGATTAAAGTTTTAAGTTGGTGATATGTATTCATTATTTGAAACAATGCAGATATCTAGGCATGAAACATGTATGCCTTAAAAGAGATTAGTGAAGAAATCTAATTTTTTCTTATTATTTCTTCTTCTACCAGCTTGCAGTTTGATCCCGCCCCCCGCAGAGGAGAGCCACATGTCACTCGCCGCACCCCAGATTACTTCCTGTGATCTCTGACCTCGGACCCTTGTACAGTCAGGTCCAGTTTTGCCATGATGTATGACTTCCAACCGAACAACATGACTGAGGAGGGGAGGGTGTGACACTGGGTGGGTGGGAGGGCTACACTGCAGTGCACATTGTATATCCACACGACGACCTGTTTAAGCATTTAGGGAAAACAATGTCTGTTTGTCTATGAATGGACCAAAAGATGTGTGCCATAATCATTACATCCTCTACCTGTGTAGCTGGACAGATGGCACTGAGGTCCAAGAAGGAAATGAAATGCAGCTGTTTGAATCCCACGCGCCATGGCTTATATTTAGGAGATCTGAATATGATCTTTTTGCACTTTTGTAAATCTAAAGAAATGTATCATATCTAAAAAAATGAAAATTATTTCACACTACAGATGTTTGTTTTTTTTAAATTAGAAATAAAGCCCCCATCAGGCCAGCTTTACAGAGACATTTTTCTTTATTCTGTGTAACTTTCAACTACAACTCATTATTTGCAGTCACCCAACTTGGTGTATATGAAAGATGTGTTCACATCAACTCACTGACGCCCTCTGAACTACAGAGTCTGTATTAACCCAACCATTTGAATAATAAAGACAAAGGTGGCATCTTTGAAAAGATTGTGCTGTTTTCCTTGTTGTTCTTTGTCTGGAGTAAGATGATGACTGGTATTATTGCCTGGTTCACACGGGTTCTTTTAAACTGTTTGAATGGAACCAACTGAGTTTAGTTTTTACAAATTAGGAGAAAGGTCGACCATCTGGGCTGTAGGTAGGCAACAGTTCTCCAAGTGTGATGGCTTTCTTCCTCTTTACTATCTGTTATCTTTAACTTGGAATAGTTGCTTTAAATGGTAACCAAATCTATTTTTAAAACAGCTGAAATAAAAATTTAAGACCCCAAAAGGTCAAAATTACTGAAAGATCAAAATTTCCATGAAGTTCAATTCGTGCAAATTTTTTGTAGCAAAAATGATGACAACTTGTGGATATATTATGTTATGGGCTTTTTCTTAAGGCCCAAATTATATGAATTAAGTTTTCTCTTATTTATTTTTGTTTAACCTTAAACACACTAAAACATTTGACCAAATGTGCATGCTGTCTATCATTACCAACTACAGCTAAAGTATTGTGTATAAGTGAAGCAAAATGTAGAAGTATAGTGATCTTTATGCTCTTCCTGAGGGAGGGAAAACCTTCGAGGAGCACTTGAATGCACCATAAAACTGGCTCTATGATAAGGAAAAGGCGCCACCTCATGGTAACTTAAAAATTAACTCACACTATTAATCCTCTTTTGTTTTTTTACTGCATTGAATAAAACAGTTAATTTACATTGATGGCACTTCAAGCACATATAGCTTAAGCGAATTTTCTAAACTACAAGCAAACCTAAATTAAATGCCCAAACCTTGTTAACACCCGTCATATACCCGTATTTAAATAACAAATAAGCAATATAATTACCCCAAAGCTGAATATAATTAAAACTAATCTGTAACAATATTATGTTATTATATAATATTGTATAATATTTTTTGCAATGATTGCTTTAATCGGTTAATAATTTAGGAGTCATATGTTGCGGTTTAAGGGTTTAACATATTAAAATATGCCTTAAAAAAATAATCTGTAACAATATTAAGGTTTTTTTTTTTTAACGAAAAGATAAACCAACTGCTTATAATTAAAAACATCTACACATTTAATATTACATTCAAGAAATTACTAAAAAAAAAAAAGAAAAAACGTAAAACTGCCATGAGGCTTAACATATTTTTTATTTTTTTGCAATGATCGCTTTAATCGGTTAATAATTTAGGAGTCATATGTTGCGGTTTTAAGGGTTTATAACATATTAAAACGGGGTTAGATAAACAGGAAAAGCAGCCTTCATACGTCCCCGCCCCCTTTTTTCTCCTCCAGCCTCTGACAAAGCGATCGAGGAGCTCCGGGCGGCACCAGGTCGATCCAGAGACTTCTAGCCGCTTACGGTGCCTCCGTGTCTGTCCCGGCCCTGCTGTTGAACACAGAGGAATTTCACCTCTGGATCTGAGTTAAAAAAAAAAAATACGGTACGTAGCTGCACTAAGTTGAATGTATTTATTTAAAAACGTGTTCACCTTTTTATAAAATAGTTTTTTTTTTAACGTTTTGTTTTCATTTTAGTTTGAATAGCCTTGTTGTGGTTGCTAAGAGGCCTCGCTGACATCGTTAGGCGCTAACGGCAAGCTAAGTAGCTAGCATTGTGCACGGTAACGCTAGCTACCTCATTAGCATACAATGTAACCACATTTGTAGGGTTTTTATGGTTGTGAAAACCCAGGAAGCGTGTATAATAAATAATGTTAACATGCTGACCCGTATTATATACCTTAAAAACCTTCACTTTCGTATGCTTTAAGGCACCCCCCCCCCCCCAGTAGCAAACTCGTTTAGCCCATGTTAACAGGTGGCTAGCTGAATGTGTCGTTGTTTAGCGTGTAGTTAGGTTGACCTTACTAACCAGCAGACGTAATTAAGTTAGCAAAAATACTGCGAGTTACCCTTTATGGTGTGTAGCTTTGCGAAATAACAGGTAAGTTTGTTTACTAGCCGATTTTAGCTTGGCTAGCTGAAGCGTTAGCAATCAGCAGACGTGTAATCAGGGTCAGCTGTCAATGAAAGATTACTGGATAATCACATTGTGTCTGTGTATGTTCATGTAGCTGATGGTAACGTGTTTGTTCTTCCCTACAGATAATGCCCACGATAAAATTACAGAGCTCTGATGGGGAAATCTTCGAGGTCGATGTTGAGATCGCCAAACAGTCTGTCACTATTAAGACCATGTTAGAAGGTAAACATTTAAATCATCACACACTTTTTTTAGAAGATGTCTTGTTTTTCTTCACAGATGTGACTTTATAGTTCTCTGTTTACTGAAATGAAGTTTGATGGATTGAGTATTTCTATGGGGAGCCATTAAGTGGACATGATTAATATGATTTACGGTAATTTCTCAAGATCCCGAGGGAAAACCTGAATTTGTATCTTGAGATGACAAGATTAACAATAAAAAAAATAATCTCAGTGTATTGGTAATCAGGGGGAAAATGGTCAAATATTATAGGGATGTTTGTCCGTTTAGGGCTTCCATATCTTTATGACTGATGTCTGACACGTTATTTGACATTTTGCCACAGATTTGGGAATGGACGATGAAGGAGACGATGATCCAGTTCCCCTCCCTAATGTGAATGCAGCCATCCTTAAGAAGGTAGAGAACACGTGAAACAAATCAGATCACCCAGGTGCCATCACATATGACTTATGTTGTGACAGCAGAATTCACATGAGCATTTCTAAATTGCACACTCTGAGGGCTAAGGTAACTTCAGCTTGGAATAGGTCTTGCAGATCAAATACTTTTGTTTATGTTGGGTTGTAGATTCATGATTACACAATATTTACAGACGGTCTGTCCAAATTAAGAAAAAGAGTCTAGGGTCTCACTAAATCTTTCTGCATTAGTTGGGTGTTGTTCTGCTTGGCCTTCCACTTACAAGTCATGACTTGGTGATTTCCAAGTTTGTTCATAATGTGTCTGTGCATTTAGACAATTTGAGGTCAAATGTGTACCACAGTCACCCAATGACGATTCACATGTCATGTCTTAACCAGCCAGTTTATACTTTTCGATGAAGTACCTGATTTGAAACTGTTTTGAAGAGGTGAACTTAAACGTGGAGACTATTGTTCATGGAGCTTTAGAGTTGTAATGCAGTATAGTAAAAATGTTTCCACTGTATCAAGTAGTCCACCCATGTTAATGTGAATGTTGTACAACCCCCCGCCAAAACAATTCTAAGATGACTAGGAAATAGAGAATTAGTTAGTTTGTCTTCACTTTCTGTGAAAATGAGAATCCTATGTATGTTGTTTGTGTAACACAATCAACAGCGTAAGCTATTTTTGCCCCATTTTTCTTGATAACTATTTTTTCCTAGTCAACAAACTGCCAGTAGTATTTGTGGATTCAGAGGGCTGAAAGTCTGTTTTTTTTCATGACTCTGCTACAGATTCAATATCATATGTTAGAGCTGCAGTTATTTCACATACGATGGCTTTAATTGAATTCTGGTCATGACTCAGTTGGCGAACTGGAACCCCTGCTGATGGAAGACATTTTACACTTCTAATAAAGTTAACAAACCAATACTAGCCAAGTCTTTTAAACGTTGTGCTCCAGTTTGAAATGGAGCTCTCATCATTGTCCTCAACTGTGTATTTGACTCGTGTGTGTTTGTGTTTCAGGTGATTCAGTGGTGCACTCATCACAAAGATGACCCTCCTCCTCCTGAGGATGATGAGAACAAGGAGAAAAGAACAGATGACATTCCTGTTTGGGACCAGGAGTTCCTCAAAGTGGACCAAGGCACCTTGTTTGAACTCATTCTGGTAAATACAGCGAACAACACGTTTACACTTCAACTTGAAGACAAGCTTTGCATCCTTCATTTGAACTTTAACCAAAAACACAACCATATTATTTGATGCTTCACATTGGTTTTGATCAGCTGCTTTCATTAATTATAGAGAACCTATAATATACATTTTTAAAGATGTACACATACAGGTGTTCACTACAACTTGCAACAAAGCTCAAGACCAAAAGCAAGAATGTTAAGATGTTTTTATGAAATCCTTGTTTTTGTTAAGACAACCAGTGCTGTAGCGTGACATATAAAAACATAAATCAGAACTTTGTTATGAATGTAATTTAATTTCATTGACATTTTCTCTAATAACTATGTGATTGTATTCAAGATTATGACATAAATACACATTAGTCATTGACGTGAAGAGACACATTGCTTTTCTAATACTCCTGCGTCAAACCTTTAAAAGAATCTCTGCAGGTTGACAGTTCTTGACTGTTTAAAGCATAAATAGATTCACTGGAAGAACACACCTTGTACTTGAACTGGTTCTTTGGAGTCCTGATACATTTTCATATCAAGTTTTCGTTGTGGATATTCTATTTTTCATTGTACCTTTTTATGACCCATCATCGTGAAGTTGAATCTGCACGTGTCTTACCCAGTTGTTGATTTCATTTATTGCTGTGCCAAAGTCCTGATTTGTTTTTATTTGGTTAACAGGGATATTTTAAAGTTGCTTAGCAACAGCCGGAAGATCGGTAGTGTGGGGGCAACTGCTCTTGAAAAGGTCGGGATTTAAAGAGGCAGTTTGAAAGGTTACCAAGAAGTGCTTGGGAGTGATTGGGAAATAGCTGTTGGATTGCAATGTGCTTCCAAGAAGTGAAACACAAGTTGCAGTGAATGTCATTTGAGTTGTTTGACCCCCTCCTGCTGTTTTCAGTGTAATTCTATACACAAAGCGAGAGGATGCAAATGGGCAGGGATTGTGGACTAGCTAGGAGGGAGTTTTTGTGACGTAAAAGCAGAAGTCTAGCAGTGCTCATCAAATGATGTTTATGATATGTGTTCATAATGAGTTTCCAGATACAAGTTTAAAGGTTGATGTTTTTTGAACAGGGGTCTTCTTTTAATGTATAAGCTGAGGGGATTTCAGTGTAGGCTCACTCAGAAGTAGAGCAGAGATACATTTTTGAAATCAATGTCAGAATATTATTGAGAATTTTGCTCATATATCTTTCAAGACAGTTTACAAAAGACTCAACATAGTCCGATGTTAAATGCAGTGAACCCACTCTCCGAAAATTCTTTATATATACCATTTGTCCTGAATCGAATCATCAGAGTGAAATGAAAAATTATATGAATCTACAGAAAGGTAATTTACGATAACAAAGCACTTCTGAGTACAACTGACTGTATTAACTGACTGTTATATGAAAAGCGGCATCATTTCATTAACAGTATTTGTTACCAAACTAATAACGAAGACCGTTAGAGGGCTACACATGACTCATAGAACTGGAGTTACGTCCAGTAACCGAACACAGTGCTCTGTAACGAAGCTTGTTTGTCTAAGTTTGCAGCTGTTACGTTACTGATGATACATTTCTGTTGTTGTCACCCGTAACCATCAGCTGGTTCAATATGACAAAACAGAGATAAAGTCACATTTACCCGAACTGTGGGGGCCTGATCCAAATGGAGATGCTGTTGGATGTTATAACGCAGGAGACAACTGTTGTTCAGGCGGCCGCCTTAACTATAAAGCGCTGCGGGAAACAATGCCTTATTATTCTTTGGCTGTTTTTGCTAGAAGACTTTCTAAAAACTCCTTTACATGAACTTTTTTTTTAAACCTGCTGATCATTTCTTTAGAACTTACACCCCACTGAAATCAAACCTTTAACTCCACAAACAGATGTTGCTGTCATTTCTTTCTCCCTACACAGATGGACGACTCTTGCTGTTTCACTTCAGTGCTTTTTTTGTACATGCTTGTTTTTCGCTAAAGTGTTGAATGCTGACAAACAAGAATGGGACACTAGAAAATCGTCATTCCCCTTCTACAATGTAGACACTACAAACCACAACGACAGTGTAGCTTGCTCTTCATGCACTTTAAACCATTTTTTGTTTTCCATGAAATTCTTCGATTGTCAGCTTTCTTTCTCACTGCTCTCCTTCTCTTCATGTCTCCCGGTTGTGTTGTCCCTTTTCAGGCCGCCAACTATTTGGACATCAAAGGCCTGTTAGATGTCACCTGCAAGACGGTGGCTAACATGATCAAAGGCAAAACCCCAGAGGAGATCAGGAAGACTTTCAACATCAAAAATGATTTTACAGAGGAGGAGGAAGCCCAGGTAGTTATTCCATCGTCTGTTTGTCTTAAAACAAATAGCCCTTACAAAAGTGATGTCAAAGACAATAGCAGAAACAACATTAATCGTGTGTCCACTCTCTTGTCATCAGGTACGCAAAGAGAACCAGTGGTGTGAAGAGAAGTAAAGAGGAGATCCTGCCAACACCACCACACTGAAAAGGAATTGTCCCTGCTAACTGGTTGCACTGGCGTTGTTCATACTTGTCAATATTTACATTTAGTGTACTTAGAGCCACATCACAGCCCCCCTTCCCCTCCCCATCCCTTGACCCCCAGTTATCACCCCACCAACAGCATGACCATTTTAACTTGCCTGTGTGTTGTCTTAATTTAAATAAAGAAAAGCTCTTTTCGGTTACCACACACGTGTTTTATTTTCATGTTTAAAAATAGTTCTGGATTCATGGCTTTGTACCCTAAAAGATATGTCACTTCTTTCATATTTCCCCCAATTATTAATCACTGCGGTTGTCTTTTTTACTGGACGTGTTTGTGTTCTTTTAGGTTAACGGATGAAATAAAATGGCTTTTTTGACAATGGAAATGAATATTTAGTTTTTGCTCTATAAATGCATCGGTTCTGTAAGAAAACGTGCAGAGGGTTGAGTGTCTGAAGGAGAAGTGAAGTTTGAGTTGATTAGATGATTCTGTGTTGAGGACTACAGATGCTTGTCTGTGGACACTGAATTGGTTCATGCTGATTCACGTTGCATTGAATTGGAAACTTCTCCGATCAACTCTGATGCTGGCTTTTGAGATGATCAAACATATTGAAGGAGTCAATAAAACTGAAAAAAAAGGTTGCTTTGTCATTTTTGTTTTGAAATTTTGTTTTCAAATAACCAGTATTTTATTCTGAAACCGTTTTTGTCTTGGAAGTAATTACCCTTGAAATGTCCTTGTTTGTTTTTTTAACTACAATAGACATGAACAAGATATTCAAAACACTTTTAATACACCAAACAAAAACAAGAAATACATCAGAGGCGTAAAAAATACAAAAGACATCTTGGAGTTGTTGCCACTACTGACGTGAACATCCTAAAAAAACAAAAACAAGCTATTTCTAGCCCAAGAGCTCTCTCTGCTGGAGGGAAACGGTTTTGCTGAACAAGAACTCGGCCTACAGTTCGCTCACAGTGCTGTCAGTTGAGTTTGAAGCTGCAAGCAGAACAGTAAATGAAAGCCTTGTTTTTTCTTTACATTGAAGTTTGAACATGCACAGATTGAGAACACAAAGAGATCTTTGATACGATCCTGCTGTAACACTTGACCAAAGAAATTTTTTTAATTCTGCACCAAAGACAAACACTAAATGTATTTGCTTTAAGAAATGATACAAACTAAAATCTTTTTTTTTTTTTAGTTTCATTTTTTTTTCATAAAAACATATAAAAGTTTAATTATAATAGGGAATTCCAACATTTATAAAACTTTACAACACAATGCAATATAATAGTACCCATTTGGTCTCAGAAGTTTACGGAGCTGCAAAATGTTTAGTCAAAAGAAAAACAAAAACTCTTTTTCTCCAACAGAAAAACATTTGACCTTTAAAAATGTATATGAGAGTCAAACAGAAATAACAGAACTTCAGAGGAAGCTGAACAAACAGGAATCGATTGATATAGCAAAGTACTGACAGCCTGAAAGTGCCTAGAAAAGAAAGTAACTTAACGTATTTTATGCTCTGACTTGTGTGATTTGGACTTTTTTTTTTTTTTTTAACCTGTTACATGTTTTTTTTATTCTGTAAAGCTAATGCACACATATTTATAAAATGTTCGGACATGTAATGAAACTGAAGATTAACAAAATGATGAGTAAAAAGTCTATTCATTCATCTCTTTAGAGCGGGGGTTCTGCTGGTCAGGCTGGCTCTGCTGGTTTTCGCTTCCCTCAGGTTTGGTCTGAATGATAGTTGTAGATTTTTAGAGTTAAATGTTTAGGTAAAACACTACAACAGGCCTCACCTTGATGCTGTTTTAGCTCTGAGAACTCCATACCCTGTAGTTAATGAAGCAAAGAGCTCTTTAAAAAAACTTCTTTGTTTGTGATTGTCACGGAAGAGAAAGCACAGGGTTAACTTTTAACGGGAGCATCGGGGGGGGTGGGGCTATGGCTTATTTGTAAAATGATTTATGAGGCAGAGCTGTCTCCAAGGCAGGACCGATCTGTGAAGATGACTTTGAGAAGGAATAGAACCTTATCGACCTGTCGATTTATTTGGTCTAGAACCACAGACACTTGGAGGATTCACCCTCTGAACACAGAATATCGTAAACTGTGAGGAGGAAGTCGATCTGTACGGCTCTGGAGGAAGCTGAAGTGAAGAGGGTCAGTGATGTAAGAAGACCTGATGGATCACTGAGTCTCTGTTAGCACTTTAAGAGAAAGTCCTGCTGCCTTGGCGGCTGACAGCGCCGTCGTCGAGCTGTGGGTCTGCTTGCTGGACAGTTCCAGGTGTGTGTGGGGGGGTTTGGTTGCGGTATGTCGGTGGTCTCCGCGCTTGCTCACAGACTGCTGCTGGGGCAGGCGTGTGTGTGAGTGCATGTGTGCTGGCGGAGACAAGGGGAGGCGTGTTGACGGGGAGGTGGGAGGCGTGGAGCAGCCCGGGGAGAGTGGCCGTTGATGCTGGTAGAGACGATGGCGATTGGGGGAGGGGGAGGGGGGAGAGTCTATAGCACTTAAATCTGAAGAAGATGGGCTGGGACAGCCTCCTCCTTGAAGGTAGCGAATGCACTTCTTTTTCCTCCTAAGGACAGTCAGAGAGAGTTATCTGTGAATAAAGTGTGGATGGTAAACGTCAGCAGGCTTCAGTGAAGATGCAGCATGCACATGTTGTATGAACATGGACACACATGATTATAATGATTAACACAGAAGTATTAGTGTCACACTATGCACATGTGTATATGAAGGGTTAATGTCCTCTACACGGTCAATCTATTTAGGAAAATTCAATTACAGACTTATAATTTCATGAAAAGACCTAAGCTTTAAATAGACTGCTGTTGTTGCAAATGAGTGGACTTGTTTTATAAAATTGAACAGAACAAAACATAAAAAACACAATATTTATAAAATGGTTTTAATCTAAATGTAATAAGGAAGAAGGAGGAAAACGCTCTATTAGGACCTCTAACACATAAACCTACTAGCACATTAGGACATGTTTTAGGACTGACAAGGCTAGCTGTTCCCCCTTGTTTTCAGTCTTTATGCTAAGCTAAGCTAAAGGCCTCCAGACTCTTGCTGCTTTAACAGAGACTAAAGAGAATGGTCCTACTATTGGAACATCTCTCAAAGTGTTGAACCATTCTGGTTATAACAATATTATTTTATGTGTCTGTATGGAGTAAGAAATCAGGAGAGAAAGAGGAATGACATGACGGAAAGGAGCCGCAGGTCGGACTTGAACCCGGGGTCGCCCCGCTTGGAGGACTGTAGCCTCCGTACACGGGGTGCATCCTACCTGCTAGGTCATCAGCGTCCCAATATATATTTCTGACTGATATTTATGTCCTATATTGCTTGTCCTTCACATAACGCGCATCACAAAAGTATTATTGTATCAAAAAAAAACGATAATCCAGAGAGGTGTTGCAGGTTTTCTTTTGCGACCTCATTTGCACTATTCCCCTCATCTGCACCAAACTCACTGTCGACCTGAGTGACATGCTGTGAGGTGTTATTGTACTGCTGAGCACAGCATCAAAGCAGTTAACAGGATCCCATTATCATTACCAGAATATGATATGACTCACCAAGCTGAACCGCAAGGAAGGGCGCTAGGCCATATTTAGACAGAGAAGAGTGCAGTAGAAAGTGATTTCTAAATGTCAGAGTTCACCATCAAAAGGCGCTCGTCACCACATTGCATGAATGGAGAAAGTTTCAAGCAGATGGGCATGAGAATGTCGTCAAAATGCAAAGCTGCAGGGAGTGTGTGTTGAGCTGCGACGATGAGGATTTGCTCTAACCACATTCACCCCCCCCCCCCCCCCCCCTTGTTCTCTCAAACTGAAACACACATACACACTTCGATTTCCATGACGTGATGGTGTGGAAGACAGCAGGGTTGACACAGTGCTGTGGTGGTAGAAGGGTTTTTTTTTTTCTACAGAACCACACAGATTCCTGAGTCCTGCAGAAGCTGTCGACTGCTGTCTAACTGTAAAAACCTGCTGTGACTGAGACAGAGCGGTCTGAGGTGGTGACAGGCCTGCTGCTGGTTATTACTGACATGCTACTGCATTCATGCTGATAAAGTGGACTTACATAGTTGCAACTTCAGGGAGATCAGGGGACTTTGAAAGCTTTTTTTCAATTGACTGATTCTACCCTTTAAACACAAAAAGAGCCTGAGGGTGATGCAGTGCACTTGAATTAGAGCGCAGACAAAACATCTTTTACCATTAACGCAGAGGATTTTTTTGTCACAAATGAATTCATCTGTGTCATGATGTTTTTCCTCAAAGCTGACGTCTAATCTAAAGTCTTTAGATCTGATAGAACTACTGATCCTGGAACAGTTCTCCTCACAGTCATTCTTTACAATATGGAAGGAAGATAATGGCACAGTCTGCAGGTTTCTGGTATATCCGGATCCTCTTTTCATGTGTAAAACTCTATCTAAGTTACATTCCACCTATATATTAATAGTTATACTGCATCAATATGCAGAGCGGAAAGTTAGAGACAGACAGCATGCAGATTACAAACATCATTCAGAGGCAGAGCTTGGCTTCAGGCAGACATCATCTCATACAGTGCTCGTCAATGGATGGAATAACTGAATTTGAACTTAATAGCAGCATCTTTAACTAATGTGACACTATCAAAATGGCTAAAGGTAAAGAGTGGATAAAGCTAAAGTTATTGTGAACTCAGTATTATTATATATCCAGAGCAGCTATAGGAAAGACTCTACGGGAGGGAAGTGATGCACTGATGAATGGACCATTAATAAAAGGAGAAATGATTTATGTGTGACAGTGCTGCAGATCTACGGAGAGGGTTAGTGCTGATGTTTGGTACACACCTGCAGGGACCGCACCAGTCCGTTTGTTGGTTGAGGCCGAAGCGAGCTCTGCATTTCTTAGGAGAGCCCGGGTCTGAGCACAACGCACAGCATGCACAAAACAAGGAGCAGGAAGAATACAGAGAGGAGCAAAAAAGGGAGGAAAAGGTTAGAGGTTGAGGACAGGAGAGAAATGAAGATACGAAGAAAAGACACATAAGGAACTTGTCACGGCAGGACGAAGCACCGATTGAGCTGTCCGTTCAAAGAGAGCCATAAAGTCAGTCTGTTAGTAGCAGGTTACAGCACTGCAAACGACAACAACCACCGAAATAAAACAACAAAGACAACAAAACATAAACAAGTCAGGCATCCTGGAAAACAGGCTGTTAAAATGCACATACAGATACAGAGAAGGCAGGCGTGCTGTGACACTGTTAGTATCAGATTTTTTTTTTTTTTTTTGCTTTTTGGAAAAAAAAAAAAAATACAGTCCTTAGCTATTTTAGGTCTTATACTGGAATCATAAAGAAATACTTAATTTTCAGGTAAAAATTCCAATCATCCATCCTTCTACCTTCTAGCAGACTACTAACATCTTTAATCCGATATTTTCTGATACTAATCTTTGATATGGAATTTTTAAAAAACGATGTTAAAGATTAGCATCATTTAGCAGTGAAACTGCTAGTATGCTAACTGCTCATGCTGTTAGCAATAGAAGAAAATGCATGACAACACATGAACACTAAGTGAGCTACATTTGAAGGATTCCTCTGTGTGTTTGTATCATATTAAGAAATTAGAGAAGATGTTTTTATTGAAAAGAAAATTATGCAATGAGATAATTAGATTGGACATTACGATTTGTTACACCAGGGATTCGAACGGTTAGAATTCAGGTTAGATGGAAATCAGAGTGGGTGGTTGGTTTGACGTTAGAGACACATCCTGCCTTAAAGACATCAACTTGAAGTTCAGGAGAGCCCCAACGAAAGTTCAAGCTCAACATAAATTGTCCCAGTTCTACTCTGATATTACTTATGCATTTGCTGACACATCATAAAACCGTACAGAGACTTTTTAAAAGGATTTACCTGTATTGGAGTCCTGCAGCTTCTCCCTTTTTCTCCTCTTTTTCTTGCCCTGTGGGAGAAAAAACAACAACAAATGAGTTATCAGTTCTCACCTGGTATGGCCCCCATTAAGATTGATCTTCACATGTTGCTTTGGTTAATAGTGCAATCCCTTCTGACAGCAAGAGTTCATGATGCAGCGTAAAAACAAACAGTTTTCTTTTTAGTTCAGAAAATCTGGAAAAGGTGGCTTGAATCGAATGACATGTAAATCCATTTATAACCAAAAAAATGCAAAAATGAAAGCAGCAACCAGGTCAAGCAACCATCTTAAATGCTCTATAAAAGCAAGAAAAAGCAAGAAAGAAAAAGAAAACAGAAGACTATTTGACAATTCAAATAATGACCCAAAAGGAGATCAGAACCAGCTTTTAAATGAGTATAGATCACCTTGAATACGAAGAAAAAAATACACAAGTATAGCCTCACTTTTTTTCCAATCTCAAGGCAGACTGTGATGTGTGAGTGTGGGGTTAAACATCAGAGATGTTCACACAGATCCGTTGATGGTGAAGTGAGGCCTCATGTTTGGGTGAGGTGAAGGATGTGGGTACTGAGCTCTACGCCTACGCTTCATGTCTGCCCTCCTCAGCTCGCTGTCAGCAATGTCTATGTGGTTACTCTCTTTGCAACTGCACCTTTCTGAAGCTGTATGGGTGTACATTGTGTCTGTGTGTCTGCATAGACTACATGTAGGTGTTTTTAGGGCTAAGAGGAGAAACCCTCCACAGCTGCGGGGGCGATATGTGGAACTTCACTTCCTGCTCTGCTAACAGGTCCAGTGAGTGCATTTTATTGTCACTGAAGGAGAAGCACAGTGCCTCGAGGCTGATGACGGGGGGGGGGGGGGGTTCCTTAAAATGTAACATAACATGGCAAATAGTGCTTGTATATGGTGAAGTGTAATAGCCCAGACCTATTTCCTTTAGTACATGAACATCCCCTGCCTTTATTTTTTGGACAGGCATCCAAACGAGCCAGGTCTTAATTTAATAATCTTTTAAAAAAAATCTCTTGCACAACAAATATGGGCAAAAAAAAAAAATGTTTAACTACAAACAAAATCAGGCTACAGATGAAAGCTCCATCATGCAAACTGTATGAGCTCCTACAGGTCTGATCACAGTTAACTGATACTCGTGTTCAAAACATCAGAATGTGGTGGAGCTGGAAGAGAACTCTCGACAGATGGAGAGAAAAGACAACAGAACAAATTCAACGTGCAATGTTTGTGACATGAAGCAGTTGTTCAGAGGTACTGAACATATTTATCAACCACAGCCCCAGCAAACTGTCACCGTCACTCGTGCGTCATGCCTTCTATATCTGTCGCTCAAGTCAGATATAGAGAGTCAGGACAGCAGGTAAAAAGCTTTAAAGGTTGTTTCCCTTACAGGTATCGAAAGACTGAGAAGAAGCGTGTGCTACAGCAAAGCCAGTCGGGCCTGATTACGACATGTTGCCCTCTTTTAAAAGATGTATCTTTGCCTTTATTTGATAGGACAGTGGATAGAGAAGGAAATCGGGAGAGAGAGTGGGGAGTAACATGCAGAAAAGAACATGTGGCGCGACCTAACCGCTAGGCCATCTGTTGCCCCCTTATTACCCTCTTTGTTATCATATTTATAAATGATATCATTTACTTAAATCTGCAATTAGCAAGTTTTACCTATGACTTCTAAAAACAATTAAAAGTGGAAGGTCAAACGATTATGTGTCTGTATGTCTATAATGTGAGCCTTAGTTGTCTAGCTTTAATAATAACAAAATAAAAGATGCCGCCCCCCCCCCCCCCCCAAAAAAAAAAATAAACAAAATAAATTAAGATCTAAGGCAGTGAAGCAGCGAGGCCAGCCATGCGGCCCTGCTCTCTGTTAGTTAAGCAAAACGGGTTGATTTATACCTCTGTGTAATAACTACTAGACTTCAAAAGCAAGGTCCTGTGCAAATGTATTTATAACTGACCAATCAGAGCTGCTTTTACAGCTCTCTCTTTTTCTCTCCTTTTCCTCTAAATTGTAGCTGTTGTTTGTGAGTCATCAGGATTTTTGGAAGGTGCATGCAGACTTTGCACAGAAATACCCACAACCCCTTTCATGCAGCTCTTCACATACTCAGTGTTTCCCACCACAGAGGCATAAATCCACCATAAGAAGTGTCCCTACCCAATCAGCTTTACTCTTTTCCCCTGCGACCCCGCTAAGGCCCGCCTCCTGCAAGAGTTCAACAGCAAACTGACAAGTCAGAGGCACACAGCAGCCCAGATACAGATCATCCCCAACACATCAGACTAAAACACATGCATCACACAGGTTTGACTGCCTCCGGTAATCTCAGAGGACCGATTTGATCTCTTCATGCCATTAATGTTTGTAAATATGATCTATGACATTGAACTGACAGGTTTGGGAGCTGATAATCATGCAGGACTTTGAGACAGTAGCAAGTAAAGACAGTCAATTGACTAATTCCTTCAGATTCTGGATGAGAGAAGAAAAAAAAACACTCTTCAAAAAGATCTGATTAATTGGATCTATTTCTTTTTATATTTGGTTCTTGGTTCAATTTACAAACCAGAAAGAAAGGAAGTTCAATAAATGAAAGTGAGTGAGGGTGCTTTCTTGACTTTTACATTAACATCCCCCTAAATATGTTTTCTTTAGAACAACTCAGGGAAGAGAAGTTGTCAATTTAAAAAAAAGAAAAAATGTTTTGAAGGAAGAGGAGTGAAGTATTGGAGTAAGAAGAGAAGTTCTTACGTAGTTGTCTCTGGCAGACCAGGTCGGGTAGAGCTGCATGTGGAGTTGTCTCTCTTTCCGGGCCAACTCGTAGTACTTCGCCTGCTCCTCCCGGGTCAGCGCATGCCACTGGGAACACACAAAGACACATTTGTTTTTTCAACATTTTGATCTTGTTTTACATACGAGGTCTATGAAAAAACTGTATACTGTGTTGTTTTTTGCTGCATCACTGTACCACCTGTCTGTGTTGTTATATGACCTCAGTAGCATTACCATAGTCCTGTTATGTTCCTCATGTGTGAAATTATAGTCTGGCCTGGAAACAGGATTAGCTCTTGTTAAATTGTGTGTGTGTGTGTGTGTGTGTGTGTGTGTGTGTGTGTGTGTGTGTGTGTGTGTGTGTGTGTGTTTGTGTGTGTGTGTGTGTACTCCTTACCCTTCGTCCCAGAATCTGGTTGATGGCGGCGCTCTCTTTTAATGTGCACTCTGCAATGACCTTCGCCCTCATCTCCTTCATGTAGAGCATGAAGGCGTTCAGGGGTTTCTTGATGACCGGCTTTTTGGGCTCCTTCTCCCGTTTGACCTCCATCTGCGGCTTCCTGAGAAGGAAAAGAACAGTGATAGAATTTAGAGGAGACAGAGAGAGATTCTGAAGTACTTCATTTAAAATCTGAGATTTCTCGACTTAATAACTAAGCTGTACAAGAGTTTACACATGGTGTTGTGCCCACATACATTCTGTTACCAGTTACAAAAATCACAAGAATAAACAGAAACACAAAACACAAGCTGTTAAAGAAAACTTTGACATATTGGCAGATAAACATATTCACTTTCTCACTGCGGGTTAGTTGAGAGGATACATAGCACTGTCAGACTTGTATGTTTAATATGAAGCTTCAGACCATTAGCTTAGCTTTAAAATTGGAACTCAGTCTGGCTTTGCAGGGTGCCTAGCATCTTCACAGTGAAGACAAGTCTCCAGGAAGTAGCAGCTCCTTGCCAAGAAATAGTCCAGCACATTTTACAAACCTAACACTACACCTTGACACCTTGGTTGTTGCGCAAGACAATGTGCTAATGAGAGGTGCCTCCCTGATCCTGGTGATTGTGCTAAGCTAGCCTAACTGTATCCTGCCTCTAGCTTATAAAAGCTTGGTTTAGAATCCTAAAGATTATTATAATTGACAATACTTACGCATACATGCCCCTGTCATAATGGTCATGTTCCTGTTTGCCTGTAGGGGGCACTATGGCTGGGTGGGGGATCCCTGTAGGATGCATGCCCGATGGGCCCAGCATCAGAGAGTGAGGGAACCTGTTTCAGGAGGAGGATAGAAGGAGGGGTTGGAGGACGAAAGGCAAGAGAGTGACAGAAACAAAGATTTCATCAGTTGGAGGGAAATGTGTTGAGTCAGCGGGCAGACAGCACGGTGAGCGTCAAAGCAAAAGCAACAGTTGATTGTAAGCAATGAGCTGGAAAGCATGACAAAGCCTGATTGTTTCAGTGTTAAGGTGGATCTTCAACGTGGTGACTGCTGTGACATTTCCCCGGGGCTTGGTTGAACCAGAGAGGAAATCCATACACTTTCTCAAGTGTCTAGAGTGATGAACGTTTAACAGAAAGCTGCCTGAATGAACATATGTTTACTGACTGACACAGAAGCTCTCCAGAAGATAAGTAAAATATATTTAAAAAAAACATGACTGGTGGCTAGTGTTCATCCTGAGGACTCTCTTTAGAGTACAGTCACAATGTGTAATTGAAGTTGTCATCACTAGAGGACGCCCTAGCATTACTACAAGAAAGACAAATCCTCCTTCACATCTTGTAGTCCTGTGTGAAGTCGGATTTCAGTCGATACAACTAACAAAAATCCTCACAAAAAGTCAAAGAATAATTTCTTAATCCACCATTAGATTGTTTTTTTTTTTTTTTTTTAACACCTTTACAAACTGTGGGGATAAAAGGGACAACATGAGACCCTGACAACGAGGGGGTAATAAGAACCAGCTACTCGCGGCAGCTGGAATGAGTGTGATGTTTTTTTTTTTTAATTTGTTGTAACCTGCATGTAGTCAGTAGCTCAAAAATAGGGAAAACAGAGGACACATCTTCTTTGAGTGACCAGTGAAATTATATATATTTTTTAATATCCACACTTTTTGATTGATTCATGATCAAAAGAAAAAAATGGGTCTTGCAGTTTTTGAATGCAGTAATTGACTTCATAGAGTGACTGAAATAGTGTTTGGTATATTTAATATGTGACAAAGTATTTACACAGCCACTGTTACAATACCCACCAACAGTGTGTAGCATGATATCTTTCTAAAGAGAAACTTTAAGACGGCTTCTTGATGTTTTTTGGGTGCTGTGAGTTATGTTTGAGACTCAGCAGACAACCTGACACACCGGCAAAGCGCTGCAGCGACAAAGCATCATCACTGACTTCTATTCTGTTCGTGTCCTTAAGGAGATCTTTTTCTGTGGTTCAGGATCAAACATTTCCAAATCAGACGATTTGGAGTTGCAGCACAAAAAGCCCTTTGCTGAATAATGTGAAGGCAGTGCAGATCTTTCAAACTCGAAGCAGGGGCACAAAGCTTGTATTTGCTGGGTTTCTCAATGTCCTTGAAATACAAAAAAGAAAAATGTCTGCTTGTTTTATAAATCTAGTTTCATAATTACGTGTCAAAGATCAGGAGCATACACACACAGAAAGAAAAAAAGGAGATGAAAGTTAGGAAGAAGCAATACAAAGCAGTCCATGTCTTTGTGAGGGTAGTGAAGGTGAAAAGGAAGTGTTTCAGTGTTGGGATGTCACCTTTTTTTGTAGCAGTGAAAGGCTCAGCTATTTGCATTAACTCAGCTTGCTTTGGCAGAAAAACACTGAACTAGTCCTGCTTACGGACACACACTGGCTCTGAAGAGACTCCCACAATGAAAGCAGACACAGAAGCTGAACAACATGTCGCACAGAGAACTCCTGCTCAGATCTCCTGAAAGTGCTACAAAATAGCAGCTGAAGATGCAAAGCGTACTTTTGTGTATTCATTTCTGGCTCGGTCCGACCAGCTGTCTACGATACCTGGAGTAGGAGGAGGAGCCGGGGAGGTTGGAGGAGTAGGACTGCCTGAATCCACAGGGGGACAGGCCGGGGTAGACTGGCTGACTCTGCCTGCCACAGCACAGCAGAGGGGAGAGACGGCCACAGTTTGTGCCCTTTAGATTTACAGGTAGAACGATTTTATTCCTTTTTGAGTTTCCCCCTTTTAGCTCAGAGTTAATTCATTATTATCAATCTTTTGTTAAAATCACAATTAAAATGGGAAGAAAATCAAATACAAGTTAAACACTCAAGCTGTCCTGTGACACAGGTACTGTTTTGGGGAAGTGAGAAAACATGGAAATCTCTTTAAACATTTCTTCTTTGTTTTTGTGATTTACGTTCTTTCTCTTATTATTTAGAAAAACATTTACATGGGTTGCTTTGAGTTTTAGGAGAAACTTAAACCTTCAGCTTATTTTACATATTTTTACAATATCTTTTTTTTGCAACAAGCCATTTTTATAAAAAAAACAAAAAACTTCAGCATCAATCAATTCTTAAAAGCGCCTTCTTTAATGTGAAATCTTGCGTTTTGATGCTTAAAAACAACTTTGTTGTAGAAGCTCTTGGGATCCTGGGATGCGAGGTGATCCCCTGCGGAGCTCCAGAACAGCACTGTTGACAGCTGTGTGTCAATACATGGCTTACCGGTAGCAGAAACACACACACTCACACACCGCGGGAGGTCGAGAGCGAGCGGGGATGGGATGTAACCACGAGCCTTTGATATGTATAAAAGCACACTTCTACCTCCTGAGAGCCAATTCAACCATCCCCCTTCACTGATTCATCCTGATGTAACAATGTATGCAGTGACAAAAACTTCAATCCACATCCAGTAATTAAATCACCTGTACAATCATCATCACCACACTAACCTGTCTATATTCATTAAGCAGGAGGCAGCTCTACAGTAAAGGCCAGCAGCAGAGGGCGTCAGCTGTAGAGAACCTAAGATCACTGGTCTGCTTTTTATCTCCCCAAGAAGCTCAAAAACACCAGGTCCAAGATTCAAAACATAAATTGATCATTAATGCATCAGTGTATGTAATGACTTTAAATGACCAGCCCTCATTTATACCGTCATATGAGTCGAACATGCTGCTGAGTGATGCTGACGCCACATTCTCTCAAACAAAAACATACCTCTGATGAGAAAGGCATGGCTGCACAGAGGTATGCTGAGAATGAAACACTAAACAGGAGTATTTTCTCTGTTAGACTTGGACTACAAGTGACAACATAGTATTTACATCACTGTACATGTAAAGGTTCAGATGGAACATGAACGTATCAGTGTATGACAGCAATGCGGGACAGCTTTCACCACTGATTTCCATCATAAACTATCCTGCTCTTCAGTTGATTGTTGAAGGAGCAGTGTGTCAATAAAATGAGATTTCTGGCTTTATTTTCTAATTTCACTGGAAACTGTGGCACACGCAGGCCTCAACGCCTCACTTAAGTCCTTTTCACCCATGGACTCCTACATTCAGGCCCGGATATTTTCAGGAGCTTGCCTCTCGCACCTCACAGTGGGAGATATGCAGGAAAGACACATTTCCACAACCTGATACACTCTACAGGTTGTAGAAGTGCAGAGGACGGAGGTCCCCGTTTCTGTGTCTATATCACTACAACATGTATTAGGAGGATTCCACAATACAGACACAACAGTGCATAAAAGTATTAGGACAAATGAGGCGAGCAGTAAAGAGTCAAAGCCAAAAAAAACTTGCTCACCCTGCCAACTTATTTGCCGTGAATATTACCTGCTGTGTGCACACACCGGTTCACCCTGAGTCCCAGGCTACCCTGAGTACTAAATAGCTGGCAGAAAGTTAGTTTCAGTTTCAAAATTCAGCTGTTTGCGTTCACACATGCACCCTCCATGTTTAGTTCCGTTTAATTCATGTTTCAGAAAACAAGTTGTACCGATAAGCTCCCTTCCCATCATGATCCAGGCCTCTCTTCCTTCAGACGCCTTGCTATACAGCACTCACTCTGCGCTGTTAAAGAAGCTTTTCAAACATCCTCTTTAGCTCATGTTTCACACTGTATTTAATAATGCAACATGTTTGTGAGATTCATGCTCCCTCCACAGCAGAGCTGCATCTTTTCAAACTATAAAAACACACCAACAGGCCGGGGGCACATATGGAGGTGGTCATGGGGGGGACATAGAGGAGAGAGCAGGCTAACAGTCGATACAAAAGAAAACAACGGTTTGACATTTAATGGCTCATTCTCCTCGTTCTCCTCCTCCTCTTTCTACAAGGAAACACGCTACAAGGGCCTAAAACAAGAAGATAATCTGGGTTAAAGGAGCTTAGCTGTTAATAATGTTTGTGGATATCCATACTGAAGTGTGAGGAAAAGATACAACGCCTGTAAATCACAGACGCTCTGACACGTCTGGGGACCGACAGCTCATCCTACAGAAACATGGATAAAAGACATAAACACATATGTAGGCAGATGATCACGCGGCGTTTTAAGCTGTCTTTTCAAATATGACATTTGATGTAAGCCTTCAACTGCTCCTGTAGGGGATTTGGTCCAGACACAGATACTGTAGGTTCTAATAAATGGATTTGCGTTGATCCATAAATCAATGGAAGCCTGACATTATAAGTTCACAATCGACCAGCATGACATCCCAAGCTCACAGTGGATGCAGAAATGATGGAAACAACGAATGGAAGGACACAATGAGGAACAGATGTGGCTGCTGCAGACGACCAGCACTGCAGAGAGGAGTTGTACCGCAGAAGAATAAAAGCTGAAAACAGGCTCGTTATCATATTTCATTCCAGGGTCTTCACTCATTTCTTGTGATCTAGAAATCTACCTGAATGGGCCAACATTTCCCAGAATGCTCGGGAAGTAGGAATAAAGGAGGGAAAACATGTTGAAGGATGTTGCATGACTTGTGTCTTTTGTCTTCTTCACTGGTGATTCATTCCAAACTACATCCAAGTTTTGAACCACCTGAAGAATCTTTATTGTCAATCTGATTTTGGTCAGTAAAAACACTGGATGGATGATTTTATTTTACCGCCTTTAGACAGTAAATGTTTACTAGACAGAGTGTAAAAACGAATTTCCCCTCGCGGGATCAATAAAAGTATAAATTATTATCATCATTATTATTATAAAATAATAGATTTTTATTTACTTGACACTTTTCTTGGTGACCTATCATTTTCAGTTGTTCCTTTTGTTTCTGAGCAGGGTTCACAAGTTCAAGTAGCGAGTTCCAAACACAGAGGATTAAAGGAGAAGGTTTCCATGGCAACACACAGTCCTGCTGCCCTGGGTTAGCTACTCTGACACCAGGTGAGACAGTGATGTATAACACTGTCGGGGTCAAAGTGCGTCTGTGTAACGCTCTGAGATGATGAGAATAATGATGATGATGATGTTCAGGAAGGGTAGTTAGGTTTTGGAGAAATGAATGTTTCAAGGTTCAGAGGTTACATGAGGTCAACGGTGAGAAAATACCGGAGATTGGTGAAGCAATCTGTTATTTCATCAACTGATGATTTTCTTTTGATTATGTGGCTAAATGTTTTCTCACCTACTTACTTATCAGAGTTTATAAAAGTGCAAGTTGACATAGTAGAATACATTGTATAATCTGATCCTTTAAGTTTTCAGTTTATTTTAAAAAAGAGAGAAAGGAATCAAATAGAAGGCAAGTTAATGTGTTTAATTGTTGAGTGATACATGATCACTTGATGATGTTTACTGAAAACATTTCAGAATGTTGCTTCAGGTAATACCTTCAACAGATGTCATCTTTCACTGTCCATTACTTTTTGATTCTCATATTTTATTTCTTATTTAATCCACCAATGGTTGGGCCAATTAAATGTCAAGAAAAGGGACATTTTTCTATCACACTTGTGATGTACAGGGTGATGCCTTTAAAATCCAACAAAAATGAATGAACTGCCAAATAAGAATTAAAAAAAATACTGAGTCTGAAGCCAGCGATAACTTTATTTTTAGCGATAACAATTTCTGATTTAAAATAAAGAAAGACAATTATTTTTTCCGTTGTGGTAAAGGATAATTTTTGGTGTACTTTCTATCAATATTAAAGCTAATAAACTCAAGGTTTCAGCTATATTTTCAGTTTTCATGTTGTTAAAGGCATTTCAGTTGTGTCATCCTTTAATGTTAGGGAAGGATTGTGAGTTGGAACAAAGTCATTGTGAGTCACAGCATGCAAAGATATGTGTGTGTGTGTGTGTGTGTGTGTGTGTGTGTGTGTGTGTGTGTGTGTGTGTGTGTGTGTGTGTGTGTGTGTGTGTGTGTGTGTGTGTGTGAGAGAGAGAGACTCACCAGCCCATGGAGGGAGTGATCTGGCCGACACTGCCTGGAGGGAGGGAGTAGTACCCTGAGAGGTCCTGGGACTGATGCCTGTGAACGCCTGCGAGAAACGCACACACACACACACACACACACACACACACACACAAACATGATTGTGTTCAATATTTTCCTTTTTGCATTTTGTTAAGTCAAAGGTGCCATGGAAACACATAAAATACTGTCGCATTTCCTCTGTGTGTTTGAGTCCTGAAATGCACACGCAAACACGAACACACTCGTTAGGGTCAGGATAGCAGCCCCTGGGTTTGGCCCCTGGTCTGACAGGTTATTAGGGTTATTAGTAGTCTGGGAACCTGGTATTAAATGCAGAGATGGCCTTAATAACACGGGTCACACACTCCTGTTCCCATCTCTGAGAAGTGTGAGTGAGGAATGATGCTGTGTTTATGTGGGAAGATGCTTTGTGTGTGTGTGTGTGTGTGTGTGTGTGTGTGTGTGTGTGTGTGTGTGTGTGTGTGTATGGACCCTCCACTGGGAGCCCATGTCGCCAGTTGGTTTGACTGGTTCATTGTGGGTACCCACATTTCAAACACACACAAACAGATATGGGTAGACACACACCCAAACATGCACACCAACAAACATCACTTCATCTCTACTTTTAGCAACAATGTTTTCCGACTAAAGAAACACAGACGGCTCGACTCTGCCCCCTCTCACAGTAAATATCTCTCTCTCTCTCTCTCTCCCTCTCTTTGTGCCCTTCAAAGGAAGTCATTTGTCAACAGGCAGCACCTAGCACTTAGCGTGGCCCGGCTGCTAACCTGTGTTTGCAGCACAGGAATGCTCTAGATGACTATAATTTGTCCACGGCTCCGGGCCTGCTTCAGGACCCCGAGCCACTATAAATCTGGACGACAGGAATGTGACTGAGTCAGCCGACCTGTCTCACCACTGCCATCTATCCTCCCCTCCCTCAGTCTCGCTCACCACGCCCTCCCTCCCTCCCTCCTCACTCATGTTTTCTCAACACCCTTTGCCCTTCTACTGTCCGGGCCCATTAACGCCTTTTGTCCTCATTCTCACCTCTATTTTACCGTTGTACCTCTCATTTTCCTCCCCTTTTTCTGTTCTTCATTACAGGCCTGAACTCTTTATCTTTCCTCTCCCATCGTTCATTTGTCTGTGTCGAAAATGTATCCACTCATGTTCTACTCCTGCTGTCTCTTCTGTTCTTCAATGCCTCAATGGTTGTTTTCTCCTCCATCGGACAGATAAATGTCACCAAGATGAAACGATCTCATCAATATGTCACATGTATCTAACCTTCACTGAATGTTACTACTACTAATATTAACTTCCACCTTCAGGCTTCACAAAATAATACACATTCTCAACTTGACAAGCCTTAAAGCAAATTTGTTCTGCAGCCAATGGAGAATGACAACACTTCAAAATGATTTAGCAAAAAGCACAAGTTCGATTTCTTTCCAACTAGACGTTAATGGTTAGTCAACAAGTTAGACTTAAAACAATAGCTGATAATAAACAGTCAAAGTCAGATCTTAATGAAGCACAGTGGACTTCTGCATCACTGATTCCTGCCGTAACATCTTCCCATCACTCATCTAGGTGTGTCACAATGACATCATGGAGGAGATTTCTCACCAGCATGTGTTCAACCGAGACACACACTCACCCAAAGGTCCATCATATATTGTAAACACAGGGCCGATTCACCCTCAGGCTGTGTTCAGAATGACATCAGCGCATCAAGACAAAACACGGACTCTGCATATATTTCTGTCAGAGTGCTGCGTTGATGCCAACACTGAAAACCATCAAACAAATGGACTTATGCTTCAAAAGTTTTAACCCTGGCTCCGCTGTTTTGAAGCACAATGCTGCATCCTGTAAAATCACATTATCTCAAGTAAGAGATACATCTGGTAGAAATTTGATGAGCTGGAAGAGATATTTAATTTTTTTAAAGGTATGTGTCTTGCAGTGTGAGCACCTCTACAGCTTGTATGGACATGAAACCACAAAAAATATCCAACTGACCGAGTATATCCTCTCATTCCTTTCTCTGTAAAAAAAACCTTTTCTTCATTTACCTTTATTGATTCTTCTGATTTCTTTAAGCCCATGTTTGTAGTCCATATCCATTTGATTTGTTTAGAGTATTATCCTTAGGTGCAATTTGATATAAAACATTGATTATTGTATTGTCACCCCTGAAGTTGAGTGGAAAAAAAAGACGATTTTGTTGCAAAATCTAAAAGCAGCATACATCTTAAATCAATTCACATTTTTATCATAGGTTTGAAAAGGTTCAGCAAATTGCCATTTAGTAGCAGTTATATATTCTTGGAGTAGTTTGATGCTAAATTGATGGACAACTTCAACTTGAGTTTATGGAAACAAAGGAGGCCAAAGGAAGCAGGAATACAGACAGTGCAGAAAAAAGCAACACATTCTAGAAAGCAGCTTGTACCTGTGCACTTTCTTCTGCAGCTCATTTTGCGGTGAGAAAAGATTTGCTCCCATAATTACTAAAAAGAGGTGGACTTCTGCCTCACAGGTTAAGAGCAAACACCACGTCATCATCTTTGCTTCGTCATCGTTTCACAGATACTTTGTTCCAACAAACCAATGGAGGCCGTTTGGTTGTTTGCCAGAGGACGAACACCAGACTGAATGTCCCCTCAGGCTACCATGACTTTTTCTGTCTCTATTTATAAACTGACAGGTTAAAGGTTCACCAACATTTTCCATTTGATTCAATTCAGCCGACTGCTGAGCATGAAAAGAGATATCTCACTGTTATAATCACATATCAACGATGGGAATGAAGGTAAATAACAGCTTTTATAAGAATTCATTTACATACGTTTGAAATGATCACTCTTGAATGTGATGAAAACATTAAGCAGGTTTCTTTGAATCACTTTTTGCTTCTGTTTTGACACTATCAGAGATTTTTGTTGTTGGGAAACCTGCAGGGGAAATTGTCAGCAGTAAAGGGGCAGTTTTCTTTGGAATGCCCCTTTAAGAGCATCAACCTAAAGACAACCACAGTGACTATCTCACGCTCTCCTCGTCAGCATCGCGGGAAAAACTTTAAAGGGAAAACAATATGAGTCAAACTAGCTCAGTATTAGAAGGTGTGCACGTTAAACTGAGAGTTAACAGAGCTGAAATTAGCCTTCCTGCGCTGATAACTTGCTGTGGTGTTTATGACCACTGAGAGTGCAAGTACTGCAGCCTTCAAATGACTTGACAAACAGCCGGTGTGGTGACATAAAAGAGGCAGAGACCAGAAGAAACTTTGTAGTGTTTTGTTACAGTAATGGCGGTATTGAGTGATGACTAATCTTTATCCATGTACAGGAACAGTTGGTTTTGTTTGGACCAAACATCCAGAGTCACAGTGATACCGAAGTTCTGTTTCTCAGTTTAAAACGGCATCTAATAAAACCACGTCTAACGTGACTACCTTCATTTTTCTCTTATTAGTCATCGCATTTCATTTCCAATAGTTTCCCCTCTCTTATGTTGATAATGAATTTAATTATAAGCCCGTCTGCACCCTTCTATACATCTCCATGTTTGATTTGAAGTCAGCTTTAATTATTTTATAATTTTATTTCTCGTTTACTGCACATAGTTCTGTTTACATCTGGTCACTACTGCACATAGTTATGGTTACATCTGTTTACATCTGTTAGTCCTATCACTGTCCACTCATATCTACTCTTTTATATTTTGTATTTTTAAGTTAAGTTTAAGCTTTAAGTTGTATTTAAATTGACACTTTATATTTAGGTTAAAATGTTTTGTTTACTTGCACTGTTGTTAATTTACTGCTCTGTGTGCCTTTGAATTGCCCCCCGGGGACAAATAAAGTTTTTTTGAATTGAATTTGAATTGAATTAGCTTGTGTAAAAAAAACCTTTTCAATTAGCATTCAAATTGGAGCAGGGATAGCCTAGCGGTTATGTTTCCAACCCATGTACGGAAGCTAATAGTCCTCATTGCAGATGCCGTGGGTTTGATTTTCCAACCTCAGCCCTTCACTGCATGTCATCCCCAACTCTCTCCTCCCAACATTTCCCGCCTCTCTACAACTGTCTTATCACAAAAAAATACTGCAAAATGGTGTAATATTGTTCTTTGTTTCATACTTTGATTTATAATGAAGCACTACAATAAGTTGCACTTTGGAAATTAATTCTTAAGAGTATTTCTAAGTGAAAAGGATTAGTTTAAAAAAAAATTCACTTTAAGAGTTCAACTTAACTGAAAACATAAATTTGATACTTTAAACCAGCGGTTCCCAAAGTGCTGGTCTGGACCTCCCGGGTCAGAAACTAATTTTACGGTTTTTAGGCTGTTGTATTCTTTTGTGTTCTTTTTATGCTAACAGTGTTTGGACAGGTCTTTCACTGTGTGTGACTGGCTGTGCGCTACGTTACATGTCTTAACCACCTCCAGGGGCAGAGGGCTCCCCAGTCATGGCAAAAGGATGCAGCTATACCAGCTATACTTCAAATGTTGTTCGAGTCCAAGATAGGGCTCATGTAAGTGAAGAAACCTGTTCACAACTTCACACTCCCTCTGCAGCACACGTACAGTAATACCTGAAGACCACATGAGTCTCTGGTGTAAGTGTTAATCTGTCTAAACTGCAAGAGAGAGTGAAAGTTAGCACACGTTTCATTTCTGCTTTTCTCTTGTTTATCTTACGCCGTTTAGTCTCAAACCACAGTCATATCTGAAGCCCAGAGCAAAGTGTCGGTGCTGGATTGACTACTTCTGCATCACATGTTGAAAGTGTTGTTCTAGTTGACTGAACAAATGACTGAAGTGACTGGGTCAGAAATGTAAAACAGCAGAGCATCAGAAAGATGGACTGTGTGTTCACAATAAGTAAACTTTATTCTAGATTTAAATATAAATGTTTTAAACATTTTAAAAGACAAGTCAAACCTACATTTTATGTAAAATATA